>NC_139824.1:18809565-18954565 GCF_963457635.1 Microchirus variegatus
ATCACATCGGTAAGTTTGTTGTTGTTGTTGTTATGTGTCCTGACTTTGTGAAACATCTGCTCATCCACACGCGGACACGTGTGATGTGTTAGTCACGCAGCGATCACTTCCCTACGACCACATCAGGTTCCTCAGAAGAGGATTTCAAAATGACTCAGTTCACTTTGAGCCTTGCCGTTTCTTTGGAAATCAGATGTGCTTGTTTTCTGCATTAGTCTGCTTTATTATCGGTGCTGTGTCCCAATGATTTATTATTTTCGTCTGCCGTTGATTCTCTAAATGGAGCAAGATTTTTAAACGGGCCTGAGAGTTGAACACACCACTGCTTGACAAAAATACGATCTTGTTGCATTTGCTTGTGTTTTTGAGGTCATAATGTAACTAGAAAAGCACTCATTTCCTGACATTTCATCCAAATCCGTGCGTGAGTTTTCGAGTCGTGTTGCTAACGATCAGACAGACAAACAAACAAACTCCAGCGAAAACATGACCTCCTTGGCGGAGGTAAAAATAACATGTAGAGACGTAGACGTGGTGCCGTGAAAGGGCTTCCAATGACTTCATTGTAGTCCAGAGCATTTGCATGAATATGTCAGTGCACACATCTCACGTCCCTGTGTTTGGAGACAGAGAAGTGATTCACTCCGGTCGAGCGAGCAAAGCAAAAACCACAGAATCTTTGAAACGTCACATACAGCAGAGGAGGAGGATCATGTGAAAGTGATTTGTTTTGTTGTGGAGAGAAAAAAAAAATCTATTTCACTCCAACTGGAGCCCTCATCGTTGGTCCAAGGACAGACTCGTAAACCTTTCCTAAATATACGTTAGATGACATAATCACAGGCAGTATTGGGGGAAATGGCTGTGTGTTTATTTAGGTGTGTCTGCGCAAACCCACAAATTCCAAGCATCAATTTTCCTCTGGAAAACCAAAACCAAGCTTGAAGCATGTGTGTGTGTGTATGTGTGTTCTTGTACTTGTGGTATACTGAGGACCAGTGAGGGTTTTTAACCAACAAAGTGAGGTCATTTTTACGGAGTGAGGACATTTTGGCCAGTCCTCACTTTGTTTTCAATGAATTCACTTCCTTAGGTTGCTATAACATGCTATACTCAATTTGTAAAAAAAAAATTTTGGACGACATAGTGTAGTATGACTTTTTTGTCAAATTTTGGACCAAAAATGTTTGGTCAATTTTTTTTTGAAATTTTGTTCAACATAGTATAGTATGACGTTTTTGTCAAATTTTGGACCAAAAATTTTTGGTCAATTTTTTTTTTAAATTTTGGTCTACATAGTTTAGTATGACGTTTTTGTCAAATTTTGGACCAAAAATTTTTGGTCAATTTTTTTTTGAAATTTTGTTCAACATAGTATAGTATGATGTGTTTGTCAAATTTTGGACCGAAAAATTTTGGTCATTTTTTTTTTGAAATTTTGGTCAACATAGTTTAGTATGACGTTTTTGTCAAATTTTGGGCCAAAAGTTTTTGGTCAATTTTTTTTTGAAATTTTGTTCAACATAGTATAGTATGATGTTTTTGTCAAATTTTGGACCGAAAAATTTTGGTCCATTTTTTTTTGAAATTTTGGTCAACATAGTTTAGTATGACGTTTTTGTCAAATTTTGGGCCAAAAATTTTTGGTCAATTTTTTTTTGAAATTTTGGTCTACATAGTTTAGTATGACGTTTTTGTCAAATTTTGGACCAAAAATTTTTGGTCAATTTTTTTTTGAAATTTTGTTCAACATAGTATAGTATGACGTTTTTGTCAAATTTTGGACCAAACATTTTTGGTCAATTTTTTTTTGAAATTTTGTTCAACATAGTATAGTATGACGTTTTTGTCAAATTTTGGACCAAACATTTTTGGTCAATTTTTTTTTGAAATTTTGTTCAACATAGTATAGTATGATGTTTTTGTCAAATTTTGGACCGAAAAATTTTGGTCCATTTTTTTTTGAAATTTTGGTCAACATAGTTTAGTATGATGTTTTTGTCAAATTTTGGACCAAAAATTTTTGGTCAATTTGTTTTTGAAATTTTGGTCAACATAGTATAGTATGATGTTTTTGTCAAATTTTGGACCAAACATTTTTGGTCAATTTTTTTGGAAATTTTGGTCAACATAGTATAGTATGACGTTTTTGTCAAATTTTGGACCAAAAAATGTTGGTCCAATTTTTTTTGAAATTTTGGTCAACATAGTATAGTATGACGTTTTTGTCAAATTTTGGACCAAAAATTTTTGGTCATTTTGTTTTTGAAATTTTGGTCAACATAGTATAGTATGATGTTTTTGTCAAATTTTGGACCAAACATTTTTGGTCAATTTTTTTGGAAATTTTGGTCAACATAGTATAGTATGACGTTTTTGTCAAATTTTGGACCAAAAAATGTTGGTCCAATTTTTTTTGAAATTTTGGTCAACATAGTATAGTATGACGTTTTTGTCAAATTTTGGACCAAAAATTTTTGGTCATTTTGTTTTTGAAATTTTGGTCAACATAGTATAGTATGATGTTTTTGTCAAATTTTGGACCAAACATTTTTGGTCAATTTTTTTGGAAATTTTGGTCAACATAGTATAGTATGACGTTTTTGTCAAATTTTGGACCAAAAAATGTTGGTCAAATTTTTTTTGAAATTTTGGTCAACATAGTATAGTATGACGTTTTTGTCAAAATTTGAACCAAAAATTTTTGGTCATTTTTTTTTGAAATTTTGGACAACATTTTTGGACCAAAAAAATCAATTTTGGACCAAAAAAAAAATCTAAAAAGTTTTCCAGCTCTTTTTGCTCTGGGGCTCCACCTGCAGACCGTTTTATGGTACTGCACCCAGTAGTTCTTTGTAGATGTCATTCATGAAGTAGATATTTGTAATTGTGTTGATTTATAAAGTGGAAATGCTGGTCCTCACTTTCTCAGCAACCCAGTCCTCAGTATGCAGCAAGTACACGAATGTGTGTGTGTGTGTGTGAGACGTGTGGCTGAAAATGTGACTTTCTGAAAATACATCCATTCACTTTGACTCTGAAGCTTTTATAGTATTGTTAGGGACTGGAACAGCGTTGATGTTTGTGAAAGGAGGGCTTTATGACTCAGTCAGTACACATCCGAACAAACAAGGAGCAGGAAAGTGCAGGAGAGAGTTCTGGGTCAGTGGATTCCACAGATGTGATGTGTGTTTCTTTGTGTCGTCGTATCGTCTCCTTCACTTTGCTGCAGTCGGAGGAAGCTTTCGAAACAGTTGAGCTTTAATAATAACAAGCGTTGCTCAACATACAAAAGAAATGTGTTTGTGTTAGGAATCAGGAAGTGTGTATGTATGTATGCATGTGCCTGCTTCTTCACCAGACTGTCCGTAATAATCGCCCTGTTTGGGCCTCTGATTCATGACTGGGTTATTTGTCTTATCTGCACTGTATCATTAAGAATGTTCATATCCTCTCATGACCCACAGCTGAGGACGGACACTTGTCTCTGTCTCTGTCGCTGCCGTAGTCGAGTTCCAGTTGTTGTTTTCTATGGAATCACCACAGATTTCGTTGCATTAGCACGACACAAACAGCCCAGGCGTGGGACGCTCGTGCGACACGAACGCTTGTGTCAGCGCTGACCCGAGCACAGTGAGACACAGTGAGACACAGATGTGTCTGTGCTGCTGGACATAGTTGTTGTAGGCAGGAGATTGTTTGAAGCCTATGGACGTAGGTCTGAGCTACAGACGTAGCCTTTGTAGCAGCTAAAGCGCTGTGTTTGAGTGCATACGAGTTGAATCAATGGTTAGGTCGTCAAAGAGTGTGTGGTAAAACACCACCACAGAGCATTTCAGCTGCTTTTTTCCATGACTACTTTTAAACGTACAGTATATGCACAGGGTATACAAGTCTGCAGTACTAAAGACTGTCTTATATCCCAAGAAGTACTCTTTTGAAGTACTTTTTAGGAACAAAAACAAAAGAAAAAACACTCTGCTTTTGTGACTTCTGCACAATTATTGCAACTTCACATCACGACTAAAAATGTGATATGAAATTAATCATAACTTTGACTCAACGACACATGTTTAAAGCCTGAATATGTGACCTATAACCACACACCCCCAGGATGTCCATATAAGGAGTTGTGCATTATTCCCACGGTGCACCTGCGGAAAATAATACACAACTCCAATGGTTAAAACCTTTAGCTCTATTGTAAATGTGTAATATATCTGCTTAAACCTATTTAAATCTTTGACTGTCAAACTATGTGGTTATTTATTTATTTAGTCCATGTTATAGTAGAGTATATTATAGTTGTTGCAATACAAGAAAAAGAAAAGAGAGAAGTACATAGAAGTGTATAGAGCTGTGTATAATAACTCGTCTTTTCACTGTCAGTTGATTGTTGGATAAAGAACATTCAGAAAATACAAAATGAGGCAGCTTCATCCTTAAAAAGACACATTATCCCTTTACTGTAATGCTCTTTAAGGAAAACGTGACTGTCAGCTGACTGATATATGACGGTTCTTCAGTAATAATTTGTCTGCACCACAAAAAGGAATAATTTCGATTTTAAGAAACACACGCACACTTTGTTTGACTTTAACTGTTATAATATCATGTTTTCCCTCTGTGTCTCTCACACAGACCAGGTTCTGGAGAAGGCCATGCACAAGTGTGTCCTGAAGCCTCTGAAGACCATGATCGAGGTCGTTCTCCATGACTTCCAGGTCAGGAATGGTTTTATCTCATCACTGCTATTATTACATCAGATCAGGGAGGCGGAGGTGGTTTTTGCCAGAAACTAAACCGAACTAAACGTCTAATAATCGCACACGCAAGCTTTGTTTGCATAAAACAGATTTTCCGTGTTAAGTTGTTGACCTTCAGTAGCTGACAATGGAGTTGGATGTGAAAATCTGAAGGTTAGACGCGTTCCCACATGCCTCAGGTTAACATCGGTGGCTTCCTGCCACCATCGCTGAAGCAGCGAGGAGTGAGCTGTTGTTATTTGCACAGGAATGCAGTCTGCTAATATTAACACAGAGTCGTAGACTCCAGCAGAAACTCAACAAAAAAGCACCTCACCAAGACTACTGAGGATCCTAAACACCAAAGACAGGAAATAATACGTTTGAGGTGACTGGTGGATCATCATTTTCTTCTTAATCGCTGATTTTCTTTGGTTCTTTGGTGCAAAACAAAAACTACAGCTTCCACTTAGACAAAGTATACACGCACATTGATCATTAATTAAGAAAAAAAACTTCCAATTACTGCATTTAACCCATCCGTGAGTTAGTGAACACACACAGTGAGGTGAAGTACACGCTAACCCGGAGCAGTGAGCTGCCTCGGGGAGCAGTGAGGGGGTTAGGTGCCTTGCTCTACAGCCGCTTGAAGCCCTAACCACTAGGCCACAGCTGCCCCATCATACAGTGTATATCAGATCATAGCCTCAGATATCATATCATTCACTGAAGCTGCCATAGATGTTAGATAGAGAGGTGTTTTTGTGCCTGCAGGCACTGATGTTTTCAATGAGAGCGAGGCTCTGTGGCTCAAACAGGTTCCAGGTGACTGAGTCAGCACTGACTGAGTCAGCGACCACAGAGAAACTCCTCAGACATCACATTTAATGAGCGTTTAGCAATAAGAGTGAACAATAGCACTTTAAAGCTGTGAAGTTACAGATGTGATTTATTGAAACAGCAGAGTTGATCCTTTATCTCTGGTTGTGTTGTTTTCCCTCTCTCTCTCTCTCCCTCTCTCTCAGGTGAGGAGTGGAGCTTGGCAGCAGCTCAGAGACAACCTGGCCTTGGCGAAGACGAAGAGGCCGCAGGAGCTGGGGGTGGATCGGGCTCTTCCTCCCGACTCTGTGGCCGTGGAGAAGATCCGCCTCAAGTTCCTGAAAATGAGTATGATGTACTCTCCAGAGAAGAAGGTGTCTCTGCTGCTGCGTGTGTGCAAGCTCATCTACACCATCATGCAGGATAACTCAGGTACGGTGTGAGACTGAAACCTCGTTCACAGTGTGGTCTGTTCTTCATAATCTGACTGTAAATAGTCTGTAAACGAGTCAGAACCTGACCAGCACACACACACACACACACCCTGAGTGCCTCACTGCTTCCTTCCAGGGAGGATGTACGGTGCAGACGACTTCCTGCCAGTGTTGACTTACGTGTTGGCTCAGTGTGACATGCCTCAGCTGGACACGGAGATCGAGTACATGATGGAGCTGCTGGACCCTTCTCTGCTTCAAGGAGAGGGTAGGTGGTGGAGATTCAGTTTAAGTGATCCATGTACACTTTATATACTGTCCTGTACTCCTTTGTTTCTTTGACATGGACACTGTCACCCTGTCACTGAAAAACATGGCTGCCAGTGTGGACACAAGGAAAGACAGGGTTTAGCCACATGATAGGCTGTCTCATAGTAAAGACAAAGCACAAAGCATATTCTTAGAATATCATAGACGTGAGAGTCACGTGGCGTGATGCTAGAGACAATCTTTATCTTTGTTCTTTAACGGACAATTCCTGGGCAAAGTAATGTACTTTTGGCCTCATGTTATTGAATATTTTGCTCATATTAGCAGATACACACACACACATTGTACAATCGTTCCAGACTGCATGACTGGACAGTAGAGCTGAAACGATTAATCGATTACTAAATTAATCGTCAACTATTTTGATAATCAATAATCAGTTTGAAGCTTTTTTCATGATTAAAACCAGATTTCTGATTGTTTTAGCTTCTTATATGTGACTATTTTCTTTGTTTCTTTGCTCCACATAAACAATGAAATCATTAAAACTGAATCATTTTTGTTTGTGGACAAAACAAGACATTTTAAAACATCATAATTTCCAGGTTTGACAAACATTGATTAACATTTAATCCAGACAAGTCATAAGAATGGTCTTTAAGCACCAGAGTACTTTAGTCTTTGTGCTGTTAGCTGTGAGGTTATCGTCCATCAGCGTGTTTATTTCCTCACAGTATTGACTTTCATTGATGTCTGCTCCACCGCTGTTGTTGGATGTATTGAAATACAGTCAAATGGACCTAGAACCAACCTCCAACAGCCCTGTGGAGCCCCGCTGATCAGGGTAAGACTGGGAGAGCGGTCGCTACCAAGACTGCTGACAGTTGTCAGGGAGGCTGCACTTTAATGTGTTTTAAAACCAGTTTAAAGACGTACTGTAAATAACGGTAGTTGTAAGAAAAAGAATTGAATGAAACCTGTGTGGGTTTTGTTTTGTACATTCTTATGATAATATGTACACTTCTGGAGCAATAGTATAGAGTGGAATAGAATAGAAGGGAATCAAGATTGCAGCTCGTGGAACTCGATGCTATAAAGAAGAATGTAAACAGAAGGAAATTAAAATGTATAAATAAGAGTTAAAGACTGAGAGTGAGACTCTGGAGCGGTGCCGTGTGCACACTGGAATCTGTGCACTTCAAAGCTTCCCTGTCATTCGTCTCCTGAGCTCGTGTGAATCGAGTCGTGGTTTTCCAGGAAGCTTCAGTGAGTCATTGGTCTCCACACAGAGATGGGAAGGAAAGCCCTTCTGCGAGTGGAAGGAAATTCCACTCTGTGTTTGATGCGAAAGCGACACGCTCAGAGCTAAAGCAGAACCTTCTCAGAGTCTGGTATGTTAGCTCCAGTGGAACGTGGTTCACCTCCTGTCAACTTAATAAATACCTGAAACAACAAATCTCTTATCTGTTTATAGAAAACGGTGATTCCTTTTTTCTATCCGTGTCACTTGCTTTCACGTGTCGCTCATCCTTCTTCTACCGCTCCTTTCTCCCTCAGGAGGATACTACCTGACCAGCTCCTACGGAGCCATGGCGCTCATCAAGAACTTCCAGGAGGAGCAGGCGGCCCGAGTGCTGAGCTCTGAGACCAGGAACACTCTCCACCAGTGGCACTGCAGACGCACCGCGCAGCGTTCAGCGCCCTCTGTGGATGACTTTCAGGTATCACGCCTGACTTGAGCCCACCTTGAACATTCAGGCAGTGAGTCAAAGTCGCACCAGTAACAATGCACACAGCGTCAGACAGTTGCATGTCAGGCACATACTAAAGTTTATTTTTGAGTACAAAGCTCCCTCTTGTGGAGCATATTCCAACTGCACGACTGGACAGTAGAGCTGAAACGATTAATCGATTATTAATCGATTTAATAAATTAATCGTCAACTATTTTGATAATGGATAATCGGTTTGAAGCTTTTTTCATGATTAAAACAAGATTTCTGATAGTTTTAGCTTCTTAAAGGGACACTGTGTAGTATTTATGGGTTTATATGACCCAAAATCCACTTTTGTATACATATTATGTGCTCCTGCATTGTCTAGTCGCTGTATAATAGTTTTTGTTTCATTTTCGTAGTGTTTCAAAAAGTCATATAAAATAACATGGTCGCGGGAATATCTTCTTGGTTTCTTTGCTCCACATAAACAAAGAAATCCTTAAAACTGAATCATTTTGGTTTGTGAACAAAACAAGACATTAGAAAACATCATCATTTCCTGGTTTGACAAATATTGATTAACATTTTTTCACATTTTATGAACTAAACGATTCATCGATTCATCGATTCATCGAGAAAATAATCGACAGATTCATCGATTACCAAAATGATCGTTAGTTGCAGCTCTACTGGACAGTAACCGTCCGTCTTGTAACACGGGTCATGTCGCGTCTCTTCACAGAACTATCTCCGCGTAGCTCTGCAGGACGTCGACACGGGAGGCTGCACGGCCAAAACCTTGCTGGTGCAGCCGTACACCACCACAGAAGAGGTCTGCTCCCTCTGCATGTACAAGTTCACCATCCCCGACCCGGAGAACTATGCACTGTTCCTGGTGACGGAGGACACCAGCCAGCAGCTGGCTCCAGACACGCATCCTCAGAGCATCAAAGCCAAGCTCCACAGCAAGGCCCGAGCAAAGGGCTTTAACTTTGTCTACAAGAGGAAGCCTCACTGTGACCTCCCTGCTCCTGCTGCCGTCACACTCAGTGGAAACTGCCATTTCAAGGACGTCAGAAACACAAACCTACATCATAGCTGTGTTTGATACTGAGACGTTTGAAATCAATCCCATATCAATGCGATACAGGCCAGTAAATATCAACCGATATCAATACTCTGTCCGTGGGTTGTTTAGGTCTTTAACGCAGAGGAATTCTTCTATTTTAATTATAACCCCTTTCTAAACACAACAAACTAAACTATGACTTACTCACAATAATCCACCAATCCAAAATATATTAGAGAATCCAAACATGCAAACATGAAATCTGCACACGATTATGACAACACAGTAAAACAACAGCACTATAAATCTAAGGGAAAAAACTTTATTTAGAAACCGTTCTATATTAATAAGATAATTAACACAATTATTACTTTCAAAATGTAAGTAACTAGTAATATGTAACAAAGTAACTTGTCCAACACTGTCTGTGAACTCTGAATGCAGAAAAGTAAAAGTAAAGTCATTAAAGTAGCACGTTTTATTGAGCTCCATGTATTATTTGAATATTTGAATAAATAAGTACAAGGATAAGTAACATAGCCCGGCTTAATCCCTTATCCTAGTTTCATGCAACAGGCCCCGGTCGTCACCGATGAGTTAAATGTCATCATAAAGCGTGTCATTTAGTCATAAGTCATATATTCAGAACTCAGACCTCCAGCTTCACCTTCATCTCAGGTCAACAACATGAAAAACACTGTTTTCCTGTGTGTGATGAGGTCGGATCATGTGATGAGCTGAAAGAGTTGGACTGTGTGTTGAGATGGTTTTTCGGCATGTGATGGTTTAAGTTGTTGAAGGTCTTTGGTATGTTGGACATGTATGCAGGGTTCCTACGCAGCACAGAAAAGTATGGAATTTGATTTGAGTCATTTCCAGGTCTGGATAAGTATGGAAAAAAGTAGGGAAAAATGTTTGTGTTGTTTCCAGACTATTATCTCACTTTGTAAAATTAAATATATTAATATATACAAATCAAGACAAGTTACTAACGCAGCATAGCCGACCTGCAGCTAGTCGCCTATTGTCGACAGTGTCATGGGTCGATGCTAGTTTTTCCCTGGGCTAGCTTCATGAAGAATGAGTGAAGGATTTTAAAACCATTTATTCACATAATAAGCATCTAACAATTGGTATTCACATGTTTAATATTGACTGAAAAATCCTCCCGAGAAGTCTGGAAATTTGAGTCTGGAAAAGTATGGAATTTTGAAATGGAAAATGTGCAGGAACTCTGTGTATAAGTCATGTAAAAGGTCAGAGAGTAACGTATTTTATTTCACTAACATTTTGCCCTAACTGCTGTTATTTGACGTGTTATTTGATTTGAACACACCGTTTGCTTTCAACATCAAATGAGAACTCCATTAATTTAAAATGTAAAATGTGCTATATATGAGAGTTCTAATAAATATTTTTTATTTTGTTTTTTTGTTGTTGCAATTGCTGGTCAATTGTAGCCTTTTATTTTTGTGTAGAGATATTTTTATACTCAAATGTTCTTCTTTTTTTCATATTCTGATATAATTATATTTCTGTACTGGACTCATATTTAATATAACGTTGTTTCTATTGTTGGTTAAAGCTCCGTGCAGACTGGAAATATATAAATGTATCTTCAAACAAAGCTTCGTGACTCAAGTATTTGTTTTTCTTCCTCATTTTCTGATCAAACGCTTCATTTTTCCCATGGTTTTATTTTGAAAACCGGAAGTCGGTGCTCGCTGTGGTCACTCAAGCTAGCGCGGACTTCCTCTCAAGACGCCGCCGTGTATTCTCTGCACTTTACCATAAAGTGTGTAATAGGGGCGCACTCGGAAGGCTGGAGCGGCCGCCTTGACTCCGCAGAAACGACACACGGAGCCGCTTTGACCGCAGTAACGAGGCTGCGAGGAAATATGAGCCGCGGGCATCGTTCGCCAGAGCCGCCGCTGCCGCTGCCGCTGCTGCTGCCGCCGCTGCGCCCGCGGAGCGCGTCGTGAGGTGTGGCTCCGTAAACTCTCCGGGGGGAAACAGCGTCAGTGAGCCGAGGAGGCGGACACGCCGAAGAGGAGCCGGGCTGCTGGGAGAATAATGTCCACCTCCGTTAGGCCCCAGGGCGGCCCTCGCCCACCCGCCGTGCCGCCGCCGCCGTTGCCGCCGCCGCCGCCATACATGTCGGATGTGCCGGACCTGTCGGACCCGCCGGACCTGAGCCACCTCACCGAGGAGGAGAGGAAGATCATCCTGGCGGTGATGGACCGACAGAAGGAGGAAGAGGAGAAGGAACAGGCGATGTTGAAGTAAGTGCATGTTTTATGAAATGTTGTCGTGGACACACACGCACGCACGCACACACACACACACATCATCATCATCATCATCACATGACCCGCTGACACCTGAAGATCAGGGCGTGCTGTGACGTCACCAACATGAAGACTCAGGGTCTGTGACCTGGAGGAGGTTCATCATCATCATCATCATCATCATCATCCATCCTTTGTGGAGACAAAACATCAGAGCTGGTGAAGAAGAGTCTGGTCCTTGGAGAGAGGATGAGGAGGATGAAGAGGATGAGGAGGATGGAGGATGGGGTGTGGCTGGGAGTCTCATCAGGACACAGAGTCAGGGGTACAGGCTCAGCAGGGGCGTTTCTAGAGTCTGTAGGGGCCCTAAGCGAAAAATCCCCAGGGGGCCCTTCCTTCCAACCAGTGTTCATCATTATTATGTTATAAATAATCTGACACCAACGTTCAAAAATATATATATTTTTTTTTTTTTAATCAATGAAATAACATGGAAAAACCTTGTTGTTAAAAAGTATGTGAAAATAGAATCAGAATCAGAACACTTTATTAATCTCCGGGGGGGGGGGGGGGGGGGGGTTCTTTTTGTTCCAGATGCTCCGTGCAAAGTAAGAAGAAATACAGCACGAGGAGAATGTAAATGTAAATGTAAAGAACAATACAATACAGTAAATAGCTTTTAAAAAACAAGGGCTACCCAGAATGCATTGCGTGTTTTCACATAACAAAGATGGCGCCACTACAAATGAAGTAAGGACAGGACAGGACAGGACAGGACAGACAGGACAGTACATACAGGACAGGACAGACAGGACAGGACAGACTGGACAGGACAGGACAAGACAAGACAGGACAGGACAGACAGGACAGGACAGACTGGACAGGACAGACAGGACAGGACAGACTGGACAGACAGAACAGGACAAGACAGGACAGACAAGACAAGACAGGACAGGACAGGACAGGACAGACAGGACAGTACATACAGGACAGGACAAGACAGGACAGGACAGACTGGACAGGACAGACAGGACAGGACAGACTGGACAGACAGAACAGGACAAGACAGGACAGACAAGACAAGACAGGACAGGACAGGACAGACAGGACAAGACAGACTGGACAGGACAGGACAGACAGGACAAGACAAGACAAGACAAGACAAGACAGGACAGGACAAGACAGGACAGACAGGACAGACAGGACAGACAGGACAGGACAGACTGGACAGGACAGGACAGGACAGACTGGACAGACAGGACAAGACAGGACAGGACAGGACAGACAGGACAGACAGGATAGGACAGACTGGACAGGACAGACAGGACAGGACAAGACAGGACAGACAGGACAAGACAAGACAGGACAGACAGGACAAGACAAGACAAGACAAGACAAGACAAGACAGGACAGGACATACAAGACAGACAGGACAGAACAAGACAAGACAAGACAAGACAAGACAAGACAGGACATACAGGACAGGACAGACAGGACAGACAAGACTGGACAGGAAAGGACAGACAGACAGACAGGACAGGACAGGACAGACAGACAGACAGGACAGACAGACAGACGGGACAGGACAGGACAGACTGGACAGACTGGACAGGACAGACAGGACAGGAGAGACAGGACAGGACAGGACAGACAGACAGACAGACAGACGGGACAAGACAGGACAGGACAGACTGAACGAGAGACAGGAAAGGACAGGACAGACAGGACTGAAAACCACATCTGTCCCTCTGTTATTTGTCATAGTGTGATGATTTGCCCTCTCTTGTATTTCTTGTGTTTCTTGTATGTCTTTCCTCTCAGAACACTGCACCAGCAGTTCGAGAGCTACAAACAGGAAGTGCGTCGCATCGGTGCCGAGATACGACAGCAGCAGACGCAGCAGAAGGACGACACGCCCACCTGCGGCATCTGCCGCAAGACCAAGTTTGCCGACGGCTGCGGCCACCACTGCTCCTACTGTCAGATCAAGTTCTGCGCTCGCTGTGGAGGACGAGTGTCTCTGAGGTCTAATAACGTAAGACTCCTGACCTCTGACCTTCTCCAGCTCATGCTCCTCCCATCTTTGCTGTGATTGGACAGTCCGTCCTGGTTCTGTGACACTAACGTGTTCTGGCAGCGGTCATTGGAACCATCATCTGTTCTGAGGTTGTCCTGCTGTTTAATGATTGTAGAAATCAAACAGTTGAGGTGACTGCAGAGATTACAGCACCTGTGAGGTCACATGTCTGTACTGCAGACTTCCTGTCTGTACTGCAGACTTCCTGTCTACACTCTTAGAAATAAGGGTTCCAAAAGGGTTCTTCTACAAGGGCTGAGGTTCTACCTGCAACCATTAGCTTCTGAAAAACCCTGACAAACAAACACAAGCTTTAGCCATGAGAGCTAGTGCAGGAAAGCTATGAGGTGCATTCACTGACCCTCAAAAAAAATTAAATACATGCAGTTCACTGAACTGCAACAAAAACTCGCTGCTGCCACCTTGTGGATTTAGTGAAATACACTTAATTTTCAATTATCAGTGCAATCAAATATTTAGACATTTTTAATTGCAATATAAATATATAATATACCATGTTCAATCTTTGTTTATACTGTAAACATCAAGCCCATACTGTTTATATTCTAGAAACTGTTTACACTCTTAGAAATAAGGGTTCCTAAAGGGTTCTTCATCAAGGACTGAGGTTCTACCAGGAACCATTAGCTTCTGAAAAACCCTGACAAACAAACACAAGCTTTAGCCGTGAGAGCTAGTGCAAGTAAGCTACGAGGTGCATTCACTGACCCTCAGAAAAGTCAATACACGCAGTTCACTGAACAACTGCAACAAAAACTCGCTGCTGTCACCTTGTGGATATAGTGAAATACACTTAATTTTCAATTATCAGTGCAATCAAATATTTAGACTTTTTTACTTGCAATATACATATATAATATCCTATGTTCAATCTTTGTTTATACTGTAAACATCAAGCCCATACTGTTTATATTCTAGAAACTGTTTACACTCTTAGAAATAAGGGTTCCAAAAGGGTTCTTCTACCAGGGCTGAGGTTCTACCTGGAACCATTAGCTTCTGAAAAACCCTTTTCCTGAAGAAAAGGGTTTTTCAAGGGTTCTTGGTAACACTAATGGTTTCAGTAAGAACCATGTTGATCCAGAGAACCCTTTAAAAACCCTTTCCTGAATAAAGGGTTTTAAAGGGTTCTTGGTGGAACCCTCCAAAAGGGTTCTTGGAGCCAAAAAGGCTTCTCCTGCAAGGACAAGCCGAAGAACCTTACATGGCTTTTATTTCTAAGAGTGTAGGATGTCTGCAGCCGTTTACACACATATCCGTTTCACTTTTTGTTTAAAAACAATAATAATTCCATTTGAAGCTGCGCTCACTTCCTTTCTTCCTCATGTTTTCATAGAAAACCACGATGTTTCCTCCTCTGTCAGGACTCCAGGAATCTCAATAACATTCTGGGATTTCATCATGTCATAGAAATGTCTTTTTTTTTTCATTCATGATCTAAAAATAAACCGCAGTGGATTATAAATTATGAATGAAAGATACTTCCTGTTGTTTAGCTGTGGCAATGAGCTGATGTTTAATATCGTCTGTGTGTATTATTCTGTCTCATCATCAGTTTCCTACACATATTTATACGTTTAGGCTTAATAACTTAATAATACTGATATTCCTCCTTTGAGCAGAGCCATTTACAATGTGTTCTTCCCTCTTATTTATTCCCAGCGCTGTTTAAAGGTTATTTTTATTATTATAATATGATCTAAAATCAGTCTTAAGACTCAAAGGAGCGTCTTTAAGTGGTTTATCGTTCATTCGTCATTCATGTCTGTCTTGAATTCATTGATTACGCTCTCTGCTGTGCTCACTAAGAATAATTCATGTTGCGTAAATGTTTTCTTCATCGTTTCCTCTTCTCTAAACCTCTGTGTTCAGGTGATGTGCGTCTGTAACCTGTGTCGTAAGCAGCAGGAGATTCTCACCAAATCAGGAGAGTGGTTTTCAGAGTCCGGCCTGAGGCCTGCGACGCTGGACTCCTCAGCGACGAGGGATAAAACCCAACAGGACAAGAAAGGACTGCGCTCCAGGTCCGAAGCCCCGCCCTCTAGCGCCCCCACGGGACTGGAGAGGAAAGCGGCGTCCACTGGCGACGCGGCTGCTGTCAAAGGTGGCGACGCCGTGACGGGCTGTCGCTCTCAGAGTGAACCGCCCAGAGAAAAGTAAGACGGTGTTTTACACTTTGTTTTTGTGACACGACAGGAATTGAAGCATCTTAAACAGTGTGTGGAGAGTTATTTTATTTCATTTATTTATTTATTTTTGCACAGTTTTAAAGGAAAATACACAAAGATTGACAAAGAATACAAAATAAGGAAGAGGCAGAAAACCTCGAGCCACCTAAATGTTAACATGTCACAATATTAAAAGAAAACACACAAAAATAAACTATATCTATATAAAAGTGATAACAAGGTAGTTGTAACAGAAAATACCAACAATAATGACAATAACAAACATTAATATAAAAGCAAAACATGTGTGTGTGTGTCCATGAGGGGAATATTGGTTTTTAACCCTCATTTATTCATTCTTTGAGCATCATGGAGACATGGACACATGAAAAAAAGCTAATTACAAAACTACCATTAAATGATGTTTTAAGTATCTTTTTGTAGAATTTTATAGAGGAACAGTTTTTTGTCAGATGGGAAAAACCATAATTTAATATTATTGAAAATTTACTTCTGCAAGTAAAAAATTTAGTTGAGTAGCACTGGACCTGTGAGTTTGCTTTGAAGTAAGTCTTGAAATGCTCAGGAATATTCACTTCACTTCAATGTTTATGTTATTGTAATGGTAAAATTCTATTTAATTTGCCCAACACTGATACCCACCCAGTACAGAACACCAGGTCCTTTGTGTATAATGTATTGTATATTGTGTCTAGCCTGCAACTTCCCGCAACACCAGCAGGGGGCCGGCTCCCCGATGCCTACAGTAGACAAAGAGGTGTGAAAGCCCTGTCTGAAGGTAGAGTCTTTGTCTATTGGAGGAATGCGAAGGGGGATAAAAAAAAAAAAAAAAACTTGTCGGCCGGCAGAAGTTCTCTATTTCATTCTTCACCAGCAGTAGAGAAATTTCCACAACATTATACATAAAAACACATATTTGAAAAATATGGATCTTGAAAATAGTAAGAATTTGTAGTTTTTGAAATGCATAAAATCACAAATGAGTCACTTGGCTGAGACTGGAAATAAGTAACCTGATGTTGAAAAGCAGAATTTGGTCTCTGTTTCTATAAATGTAGAAGTTGTTTTTGTCTAATAATAATAATAATACATTTATAACGACCTCCTCCTGCAGGAAAAGACCAGTTTCCCTCCATGAACAAAATGGCAAAGGAGGCGTTGTCTGCGGTGGGAGCTGGAAAACCAGCGGGAAGTTATCGCTTCAGTCGTCCTTGGAAGAGCGAGTGCGTCCTGGAGGAGACAGACGGAGGCTGGAGAAGGTCCAGTCTCAGGTCTACGAGGACGGAGTGGAGATCTCCGCTTGTTTAGAGACGAATAAAAGACGTCCAGACGACGAGGAGCAGAGGGAGCGCAAACACTGTGAGAAGGACTTCCAGAATCGTTACCGCAGCGATCCGAACCTCGCCCGCTACCCTGTGAAACCTCAGAGGGAGGAGCGGGAGATGCGAATGCACGCCAAGGCTTCAAAGGTACGCCACGAACGACGACACAGCGATCTGGCCATCAATGAGGTCGGTCTGGGACCAGGACCAGGACCAGGACCAGGACCAGGACCAGGCACCAGTGTGAGTGAGGTGCCTGAACATCTTTTAGTAAAGTTGTCCGGAGGCGGGAGGAGAGACTCCAACACGCTGGATAACCACTGTGCCTACTCTGTGGACAGGACTGCGGGTGTCCGAGCAGGACCTCCGCACACTCACGCTGGGTTTAAACCGCTGGGATCAACATGGACACAGAGAGAATTAGACAAGGACGGCCTGATAAAGAAAGACGTCCAGGCAGAGTCTCCGTCGTGCAAAAGCAGGTGCGGAGTCAACAAGACGCAGACGTCCATCAGCAGCTCGGAGGAGGAGGAGGAGGAGGGCGTCTCCACGCCCGAGTACACCAGCTGTGAGGAGCTGGACGTGGAACACATGGGCAGAAAAGGTCAGTCGCTAACCCCTGACACAGACTCTGTCTACGTTAATAATCCCGACATCGTACACAAACATCTGCAGTTGGTTGTTTTTTATCTTACGTTCGGCTCATTTAGTGCAAAAAAAAAGTTCAAAACACTCGCGTACAGAATCTTATCTGATGTCAAAAGTTTAGTTTGTCTAGTTTGTCCATTGTAGGCCACTGTAAAAAACAACAACAACCATGGTGATCCAAAATGGCCGCCTCAGTACAACTCATTTTCAGGTTCTAACAAGTGAGAAATAATTTTGCCTAAATTTAACACACTGGTCCTTTAATGGCTATGTTCCAAAAAGTTGAATTTTAAGAATCTAGGACGTACAAAAGGATTTCTAAGAAATAAATAAAGAAATCTAGCTGATAATTTCTTAGATTATTATGACAAATGTGATCTAAAACATCCTGTTTCTGTTTTAAAACCTGTAAAAACCTTTTATTTTGTACCAAAATGTTGCCCAGAGCCATTTTAGTTTTCATTTTAGAGCCAGAAACTAGAAAATATTCACATTTAAGAAGCTGAAAAATGACAGAAACGTGAAAATATTCACATTTAAGAAGCTGGAAAATGACAGAAACGTGAAAATATTCACATTTAAGAAGCTGAAAAATGACAGAAACGTGAAAATATTCACATTTAAGAAGCTGAAAAATGACAGAAACGTGAAAATATTCACATTTAAGAAGCTGAAAAATGACAGAAACGTGAAAATATTCACATTTAAGAAGCTGAAAAATGACAGAAACGTGAAAATATTCACATTTAAGAAGCTGCAAAATGACAGAAACGTGAAAATATTCACATTTAAGAAGTTGAAAAATGACAGAAACGTGAAAATATTCACATTTAAGAAGCTGAAAAATGACAGAAACGTGAAAATATTCACATTTAAGAAGCTGAAAAATGACAGAAACGTGAAAATATTCACATTTAAGAAGCTGAAAAATGACAGAAACGTGAAAATATTCACATTTAAGAAGCTGAAAAATGACAGAAACATGAAAATATTCACATTTAAGAAGCTGAAAAATGACAGAAACGTGAAAATATTCACATTTAAGAAGCTGAAAAATGACAGAAACGTGAAAATATTCACATTTAAGAAGCTGAAAAATAACAGAAACGTGAAAATATTCACATTTAAGAAGTTGAAAAATGACAGAAACGTGAAAATATTCACATTTAAGAAGCTGAAAAATGACAGAAACGTGAAAATATTCACATTTAAGAAGCTGAAAAATGACAGAAACGTGAAAATATTCACATTTAAGAAGCTGAAAAATGACAGAAACGTGAAAATATTCACATTTAAGAAGCTGAAAAATGACAGAAACGTGAAAGTATTCACATTTAAGAAGCTGAAAAATGACAGAAACGTGAAAATATTCACATTTAAGAAGCTGAAAAATGACAGAAACGTGAAAATATTCACATTTAAGAAGCTGAAAAATGACAGAAACGTGAAAATATTCACATTTAAGAAGCTGAAAAATGACAGAAACATGAAAATATTCATGATTGACATTACACAGCTTGTATTTTTTGCCTGTCTTTAGTTACCAGCTCATGTTCTCTGCAGGTTATCCAGCTTCCTCCCACAGTCCAAAACCCTGCGGATTAGGTGAATTGGACACACTCTAAACTGACTGAAGGTGTGAGAGTGTGACGGTGATTGTTGGTCTTGTGATGAACTGGTCTTTAGACTCATGTCAGATGAGATTGTCTCCAGATCACCTGAGACCCTCATGGAGGATAAAGCGCTGGACGATAGATGAAGACTGAGTTTTTATTCTGATAATTAATTGTTCTTTGTGCCCATAGGTGACTGGGACTGTCATCCACTGGATCCCACTGTGTGGCACGTGAGTGTTATACCCTGTTCACACACACACACACACACACACACACACACACACACACACACACACACACACACACACACACACACACACACACACACACACACACACACACTTATTGTACAGTACATGTACATCATCTCACAGTCGTTAAAAACATGTGGCACCACCACAGCTGTATTTACACGTGATGATCACATACCCTGATTAAAGACCCCCCCCCCCCTCCCTCTTTATTATCTGTGCTCTTGTCTCAGCGCTGCTTTTCTTTCTCTTCTGCAGAATCCAGTCACGTGGCAGCCAGCGAAGGAAGGAGATCACCTGATTGGACGCATCGTGCTCAGCAAGCGCTCGGACATGCTTCACGAGAACGGTTCACTGCTCGGACTGAAAGTGAGCAGGGAATGTTTCTACTGCTTTTGTGACAGTGTTTTATTAGAATATATATATGTATATGTATATATACATATACATATATATATACTCTGTTTCCATGTCTGTGTGCAGGTGGTCGGAGGGAAGATGACAAACACAGGCAGACTCGGAGCCTTCATCACCAAAGTGAAGAAAGGCAGTCTGGCAGACGTGGTGGGACATCTACGAGCAGGTGACGCTCTATTGTTTAATGTAGGGAGGCAGGTACTGGACACTGGGTGTGTGTGTGTACAAATATATATATATTACACACACAGATATATGTCAATCAGAACAAACAAACAAATAGGACGTCTTCAGTGTGACGCTGTGTGACAGTAGCACAGCTGCAGCTCTGACAGCAGAGTTACTGCAGCTCCGTTTCCCATGAGAGTCGGAGGGAAGAAGCGTGGAGAAGAGCTCCTGCTGCTGAGGATTATGGGAGGAGAGGACAAAGTGAAGACGAGCAGCCAATCAGATATCAGGATTCTGCTTCTGCTTGGTCCGAGACTCTCAAAACTCTAAATAAACTGAGGGGAACTAGACATATATTTATTTAGACCAGGGGTCTGCAACCTGCCGCTCTAGCGCCTCATGTGGCTCTTCAGCCTCTCTGTAGCGGCTCCTTCTAGCGTTGAAGAAAAAACTATTCATGTTTTTCACACTTTATTTTGTCAAGATAAAGGCGTAAATAAAAAATGTTTTGATGTTTAAACCGTCACATGCAGTTGAAAAACCTCCCCCAAAAGCTACTAAAATACTATAAAAAATAGTTTTATTTGTCGTTTTTTCTACACTTTAAAAGTTGGGTATCAACTTGCAACAAACGGTGGTTCTTTAAATAGAGTATATATGTGTAAAAAAATGTATCTTCATTTTTTAGGATCAAATAGGTTTTTGCAGCTCCAGATTAATTTTATTTGGGTGAAAAGGGGACAAAAATGGCTCTTTTCATTCTAAAGGTTGCAGAACCCTGAGTTAGACATACATGATTTGACTTGGATGATGGATGTACTGTCACTGTAAGTAACTGTAACTGTAAGTGCTGGATGATTGTTGTGTGTCCAGGTGATGAGGTGCTGCAGTGGAACGGGAAATCGTTGCCAGGAGCGACCAAGAAAGAAGTGTACAACATAATCCTGGAATCAAAGGCCAACCTGAAAGTAGAGATCGTCGTTTCAAGACCTATAGGGTAAGATTCATGTTATCAATGTGTATTATCATTAAAATCGCTATTGTTTTACTTGATATTCTTTGATATTTTGATATTATAAGCCCAAACCATTAAATAATTGACGGAAAATTCAGATTCTTTGAAACTGGAGCCTTTATTGGTCTGAACAAACAAACAAACAAAAATTCAAATATCAATTTCCATATAAGAGTTTTAATTTGTATCATAAAAAAATACACAAACAAATCCAACAAAAACGATGCAATGGAACTGGCATGGTGGAAGTTTGGAAGACATAACATTTCAGTTATTTTTACTCATTTTAAGGTTCACAACCTTTTTATTTTGAGTGATGGTCGGCTTGAAAACAGTTGTTCAGACAAAGATGCGCTCTGCCTTTCTCACAGTATACATGTGCAAAGTGGCCGACGCAGTGCTCGCATCTCTGTGGAGTTTCTCTGTCGGGTTTCCCATCATTTTATACATCGGATTTGTCAGGGAAAACATTGTCACAATGCTCAAAAACGAATGATACGTTTGGCGTTACAGGGTTAAAATTCGACTGATTCATTTTCCCTTCTCCGCTGTGCACCGTGTTAAATATCTAGTGGATCTTCTCCTCGACACAGTTCCAGCACGACTCGCCTCTGCTCGTCTTTTTTTTGGGCTTTTCCATTAGCGATAGTACCTGGTACTTCTCTGGTGAGGAGAAGCAACACCAGCAGACTCCTCGTGATGCTTCTCCTCATCAATGGTTTGCATCTCTTGCACCTGAAAATGATACCAAACCGAGCAGAATCGAGCTGGAACTGTATTCTTTCACTCGTTCATTCTAAATACATGACTTATACTCTGATGTTTACACTTTGTTTTATCTTCCAGAGACACCTCAAGAGTCCCTCAGTCCTCACACCCGCCTCTAGACTCTAGTAAGTGTTTATACGGTCACGTATATTAACTGTGAATGTTACTGCTGAAGTAAACTTCAGAGGAGAAATCATCTCCCGTCGTATCTGTGCGTCCTTCAGCAGGCTCCAGCTCCTTCGAGTCCCAGAAGCTGGACCGTCCCTCGATATCAGTCATGTCTCCCACCAGTCCTGGGTCGCTCAGAGACCGTCCTCTGGCTCTGCCCGGACAGCTCTCTGTGAGTGTCTGCAGGAGGATGGAAGTGTGGAATTAAACGTGAATACAGAGAAAGAGTTCAAATCAAACGTCCCTCTCTCACGTCTTCTCAGATTAAGCTGTGGTACGACAAAGCCGGACATCAGCTGATCGTCAACGTTCTTCAAGCCGGCGACCTGCCGACGCGAGCAGACGCTCGACCTCTGAACCCTTACGTCAAGATGTACTTCCTACCAGACAGGAGGTAATCACATCCTATTCATTTGTTTTAATACTGCTTCCTAATCTAAAAATACAGTATTATTTACTGTAATCCTACATGTACTTTATATATGTACAGTTCAGGGTCGACATGGAAAAGCAAAAGCCTAACTCTGACTCAAACTCTAACTCTGACTCTATTATTTTGCCCATTTCATTTATATCACTTATATTTATATCACCAGCAGAAATTGCTCCATGTATATAGTAAAAGGGTCAATGTCTCAACAAACTACACCATTCAAAATGTTCATATACTGTCATTTAGAGCTGCAACTAACGATTATTTTCGTAATCGATGAATCTGTCGATTATTTTCTCGATTAATCGATGAATCGTTTGGTCCATAAAATGTCAGAAAATGTTAAAAAACGTTGATCAGTGTTTGTCAAAGATGGAAATGATGATGTTCTCGAACGTCTTTGTTTTGTCCACAAACCAAAATGATTCAGTTTCAATGATTTCTTTGTTTATGTGGAGCAAAGAAACCAAGAAAATATTCACATTTAAGAAGCTGAAACAATCAGAAATCTTGTTTAAATCATGAAAAAAGCTTCAAACCGATTATCGATGATCAAAATAGTTGGCGATTAATTTAGTAATCGATTAATAATCGATTCATCCATTAATCGTTTCAGCTCTACTGTCATTGAAATGCATTTATGTATGGGCCCTAAGATGGAACCCTGTGGCACACCACAAGACAAACCAGTGCAGTACAAAACAAGCCCACCGGAGGGCCTTTCCAAAGAAATACTTCTCATTCTTTGATAGAATGACGTGATAAGCAGCATTTGAAGCAGCGCAAAGATCAAGAAATAAGTCGCCTACAATCAAACGTGCACTTTAACCAGGGTATCTGCAGGGTTTTAAAAAGTCTTAAATCCAATTTGAATTTAAGGCCTTAAAATGTCTTAAATTCTATTAACGTTACGCTCATTTTAAACATGCATAACTTTCAGTCTCGCTGTATTTTTTAGGATGCGATAACGCAACTACAACACGGAACTAAAGTAGTCCACCTGTGCTGCCCGGGGAGAATTTATCAAGGCGGGCACACTAGCTAGTGTGCTGTGCGCGCGCCGCGGTGTGTTACAGCTTAGCTTAGCAGCGGAGAGAAAACTTAATGAAAGCCCACAGCTAAGAAGAATTGCAAGTTCAACTATTTGTGGCTCCAATTTTCCTTCATGTCTTTTGTAGTTTTTTATCCGTATGGATTTGAAATGGGTCTTAAATTGTATTCATTATGGTCTTAAAAAAGTCTTAAATTTGACTTGCAGACCTGCAGAGACCCTGATAACGTTCTTACCATCTTAGCAGAGTGCACCGAATTAAACCCAGACCAGAATCCAGGCATCTATGTCCTAACTCCATGTGAGAGTCCTTTTTCTCCCAGTACTGACAGAGCAGAATCCTCTTATCTCATCATTTCTCTTGTCTGAATGTATAAATATACGACATGCTCGACCTCAGGATGCGTCTCCAAGCTCCTTTCATCTGACTCCTGTGTGAATCAGAGTCGCTGCAGTTCACCAAAGCTCAAAGTGAACACAGGTAGAGTAAGTAAGGAAGTGTTTTCCTGTGGAATCGTCACCTCGAAGCCTCTGCAGCCACACAAGCGCTCGCTGCTGTTTTAAACCAGGTTGAGGTGACAGTGGAAAATCTAACTGTGTGTGTGTGTGTGTTTACACGTTTTGCTCCAGTGACAAGAGCAAACGTCGAACTAAAACAGTGAAGAAGAGCATCGAGCCCAAGTGGAACCAGACGTTCATTTACTCCCACGTTCACCGACGAGACTTCAGAGAACGTATGCTGGAGATCACGGTCTGGGACCAGCCCAGGGTTCAGGAGGAGGAGAGCGAATTCCTGGGTGAGGTGGGTAACCACATGTCAACCATGCCTTTATTGCTTTAGGTGTGTTGATATCACATGTGTATCATGAGTTTAGACAACAATAAGATCACTCTGAAAGGGGGCCCCTGAAAATACTGGACATTACAGGGCCCATATTATGCAAAATCAACTTTTTAATCATTTTAATACTTATATTTAGGACTCAGTGGGCCATACCAGTCCCCAAAATGTGAAAAAACAAGACTCAGTCATGTTTTAGTGGTTCCACTCAGTGTAAGTATAGGAGATAAAACATGCAATGTTTAAACCTCCTGCCTCGTGACGACACAGTGCGCATTTCAGTGCTTTTGGACCTGGATTGAAGGTGAGACATTGTCCTAAAATGATCTTAAGTTTGTGAGAAAGAGGAGCTGGAGATGACAGGACCACTGACAGGAGTCGAGTTGTAGGAGTAAACCAGACTGAAGGTCAGGGAGATGAGGATCAGGCCTTCTCGCTCTCCAGCTAATCTGGCACAATTTAACCTCCTAGATTACACAGCACATGCCGTTAAAACCCACAACCTGCTGCCTTGATTTTCTGCCCACACATTTCTTTAAAAATGTTTTAAAGCAGACCTAGACCAGAAGTTCCAATTTAGGCTGTTTTTTAGTGTGTATCTGCGTCATTACCTTGTTTAAGAAGCCCTGAAGGTTCTAAACAAACAGTTCAGCCACTGCTGAGAACGCTGTGTTTTATTGTAATCTCGTTTCTCAGAGAGATCTCTGAAAAAACCCGGTCCGGTTACGTAAACATCGGTTCTCCTGAACAGCAGATCCTCCTGCTCCGGGCACTAGTCCGGGCACATCCGGTTGCGTACATTGAACCGCAGAAGAAGAAGAATAACGTCCGTTGTGGAGGTGTTTCACGAGCGACAGTGTCTTCTGACTCTGGGTCTGACTCCGGGTCAAAGGTCGTCAAAGGGACTGAGGCGGGGAGTCGTGAAGAAGCTATTTTTAAACACTGTTAAAACAATGTTTTGATAATGAGTAGCAGTGCATCCACCGTTCCAGAGGGGG
Source organism: Microchirus variegatus (assembly GCF_963457635.1). Taxonomy (NCBI): domain Eukaryota; kingdom Metazoa; phylum Chordata; class Actinopteri; order Pleuronectiformes; family Soleidae; genus Microchirus; species Microchirus variegatus. The sequence goes on from NC_139824.1 coordinate 18,834,891, forward strand.
GAGCTGTGCTTCTGAGAGCGGGTGTGCTGAATATGTCACTTCCGGGTATTGGCCAATCACAACACACTCTGTCTTCTGGGTGTGAGATTTATGTCTGAAATATCACGGCTCAGGAACAGCGTCAGAAAAGAGGATTTCTATCGGCTCGTTTACAGCAACTAGGAGGTTTTTGAGCATAAAAACAAGTTAATGTATGTAAGTAGACCTCCATAACTAACATATATGTGCAACAGGACCACTCTGTGTGAGCTTTAATTGCATAGCTTCAGCTTTGAGTTGCCCTGTGTATACAAATAAACTTGCCTTGTCTTTCGAGAAAGCGCCACCTTGTGGTAACCCAAAATGTAACCTAAACATTTGATTAATGGTCATAATTACTGCAAAGCTCAAAAAATCCATCCAAGGTGACAAGGTTGTTGGTTCCAGGCGTCGATATCTGAACTATTATTCCTCGCTCTTTTGCTGCTCGGTTGCTAAAATCCAGCGTTTCTCTTCCTCTCACCTCATCCTCTCTTTCTCTCTCTCTCTCTCTCAGGTGTTGATAGAGTTAGAGACGGCGTTGCTGGACGACGTACCTCACTGGTTCAAACTCCAGGCCCACGACGCGTCGTCCATGCCTCTGCCCGAGCCGTCTCCGTACCTCCCGCGCCGGCATCGGCACGAAGACGTCGCCGGCAAGAAGCTGCAGAGTGAGTCTGCTGAAACACAGTAAACGCACAGTAAACGCACATGCTACGTACATGCATGTCAGTTATGTTTCATGTGCTGAGAAACGCAATCTCTGACCCTTTTGTGCACTCAAGACTCCACGTGAATGCAAAAGCTGCACCGTGTGATAATGTGTGTGTGTATTTGCAGAGCATAACTCCAGAGACAAAGAGCACAGCAGTGCTCTGGACGTCCCTGAGCATCAGCATCAGCTTCAGCAGCAGCAGCAGAGACCGATCCAACAGCGATCTCGCTCGGTGTCTCCTAACAGACAGGACGTCTGCAGAGCTCGGTTACGGCCTGTACGAGTGCTCATGCAGAGGTCAGCGTCACGCCGTCGACTCTCAGTGAGACTCAATCACAGTTTAAACATATCATTATTACATTATAAGACATTTGTGCTTTTCTCTCATCAGGAGTCTGGATGAGATGAGCCAGAACAGCCAGAACTGCTCTCACTACCACAACAACCACTCAGAGGACCAACGCTCCGGAGACTCAGACTACGAGTACTCTGAGGACAGGTACCACAGGGCGATAAGACTGGGTTATACACATAAATATACTGTATATATTTGTGTATACATATACATATATATGTTATGTCATTCTATATGTTGTGGTTTCTCCCATTCATGTATTCACATTTCCTGTTCTGAGATGTCTGCCTCTTATTTTATGTTTTTTTTTCCTCAAACAGTGAAGTCCCAGAGATACAGCGGTCTATTCGGGGAGGGAGTGCAGAGTGTCTGCATACAAACAGGTAAACACATCTATTATTATTATTTAATTAGATAAATAAATAAAAATAATTAATTCAATAGATTAATTAATTAGATAAATAAATATAAATAATTAATTAACCAATTAATTAATTAGATAAATAAATTTAATTAATTAACCAATTAATTAATTAATTAATTAATTAATTATTAGATAAATAAATATAAATAATGAATTAGATAGATAGATAGCTACATAAATAAATAAATAACATACATCATTCATTATTTAATTAGATAGATAGATAGATAGATAAAAGACATAATTAATTATTTAATTAATTAATTAATTCATTATATAGATAAATAAAAGACATCATTAATTAATTAATTAATTAATTAATTAATTATATAGATAAATAAATAAAAGAAAAAAGAGAACCATCACTCACTATATTTTGATACTATGCACAATTTAACCAACATTTCACCCTCCGTACAACACCGTAAAAAACCCAAAACTCATCATATAGTTGCAGCACACTGAGAAGTTGATTCGTAACTCTTCTATCTTGTTTTCCTCATGCCTTGCTTCATGTGTACGACCTCACAAACAGGTACATAAGTAGACTCAGCAACACACTCCCCCCCAAAATGCCCCTGTTAGTAAACGGTATCCATAAAGACATTTACAGGCAAGTATTCAGTGTAAAAGACATCATGATGTGAACCCTCTCTCTCTCTGAAGTGGTTTGGTCCAGGTCTCTCAGTACAGTAAATGTCCTCACGTTCTCACACTGATGTGGTGCTTGTGTTTCCTGTAGTCGATGTGTTGCTCTGTCATGGTCCATGTGCTGCTTTTACCTCACGATGATGTCCCTCGATCAACTAAAAGCTTTTGTTTTTGGATGTTTTTCCAGTCTCATCATCAGATCATATAAACTCTTATTTTCTAGTACAAAGATCAAATGTTTTGTATGTCCGCTGCACATCGTGTTCTCCCTTCTAAACCATGTAGACCTGGTTCCCATGGAAACTCGCAGTCTTCAGTCTGAACGCTGTCACAGTGCAAAGCAGCAAAGAATGACTGTGATAAATGATCTCTTTTCTCTTTGTGTCTCTGTCTGTTTTTGATTTGATTTTATCTTTCCCTCTCTTTTTCCATCCCTTTGCTCTCCCACATTATTCTTATTCTTTGTGTTTGGTGTTGTGTTGCCGTGGTGGTGCAGTGACCTGCTGCCGTCCCTGGACAGAGTCAGGAGTGCCAGCACCACGTGTCTCAGACCAGACGCCTACTATTATTCAGCTGGCAGAGACAGGTATGATCGCTGCACATTTGTATGGAAAGCCACCAGGGTCATAAAGACCCCAGTCTAAATCTGTGCATTTTAAGTGCAAAATTTGAATGCCACGCCCCCCATATATTCATGGTTTGAAGACCTTGCCACTTCAGTTTATGACACTGTGTCTCATGGAAGACGACCAAGAAGAGAAGCTTGGGGCCAATTCCAATTCCTTATCTTAACCCTTAATCTTAACTGGCCTCAAAACCAAGTGTTGAGGGTTATTTTGTCACTTAGAAATGGGACACCCCTTAAATGCAGATACGTCTTCAGACTGTAGGGGGCAGAATAACGCCAAAGCTGCGTCCAGTCTGTCAACTCCAAAAAAGAAGAAGAAGAAGAAGAACACATTTAAGTCAGGATTATTTATTCTGATCCGTTTGTCAGTCAAGTTATTAGGTTGTCAGTTAGTTATAAGATGATACTCATACAAATATTCAGCTGACAGTTACCACACACCACGACTTATTGAAAAGTAAACCACACCGGCCGACTATTGACAAAAGATGGTAAAATAAAAATAAATGTTAGGCAACAATGACGTCAGTAATCCATAATATGGGCCTAAACTAAGATCATTTTTATATCTCTATTAACAAAGAAAATACTTCATTTGTATCGTACTCGTTTGGCTGCTTTCGACGCCATCTTTGTTATGTGAAACACGCAATGCATTCTGGGTAGCCCTTGCTCCCAAGGGTGGTCTCTGAAAAACCTCAACATTGAGGGCGATACAGCCCTTAAACTTGGCCTCAACTTAATTTTTCTGAGAATCGGGACAGAACTTGGACTAGAGGGAGAACATTTTTGAGATTGAGGGTTAAGATTGGAAAATTCACCTTTGGACTAGGACTAGTACGAGTCCACCACGATTTCAAACTTACTCCTGGTCTGAGCTGGTATGAGATTTGATCGTATGTCAAAGTCTATATTCATAAATGCCGATATTGGCGTTGAAATGAGTGTTCACCAACTTTTTTGTTTGATAAATGAGGGTCGACGTGAGGACGGATGTCAATACCAGAATGACATGGGGTCCATGTGATAGCGTTTTAAATTAAATTGACATTATTGCTGCTGTGATTTAGCGTTTTAGTGTTATCTTTCCTCTCTCCTTCGTCTTCTCTATGAACTTAACTGACAGAACACAAGCTCACGATGCGACGAGGACACCCTCAGGTCACAGGGGCAGGCGACTGCCGCAGCTGCCTGCAAAGAGCAGCAGCATCGAGCAAGGTGACCCATATGTGACATATACGCATCCATACTGAACGTCCCGCTCCATCGTTGTTTAAATGATCTCTATGTGTTCTTCCCTCTTGTCGCAGCTCTTGCAGTCGGGGAACAATCCTGTCAGCTCCACGTGAAAGTACATTCCTATTATCCTTCAGCCTCCCACAGCCCACAGACCGACCTCAAGACCAAACAGCGGGTCGGTGTCTGCGTGTGTTCTTGATAAACCCGACAGAACCCTGTCGTCGTTCGCATCTTCATCCTCATCCTCGTCTCTCTCTGTACATGCAGATGTACGCGGAACGGAGGCACTGCAGCGACAACGTCTCGGCGAGATCCTCGGACAGCGACATGAGCGACGTGTCGGCTCTGTCTCACGCGAGCAGCGCGTCGGGCCTCAGCAGCACCAGCTACATGTCCATACAGTCGGAGAGACACGGGGGACGACTCGGGTCAGTCCTCGCTGTTCTAACTCGTGTTAAGACGCCGGAGGTGATGTTTGTCACGTCTCTTTTTTCGCTCTCTCTCTCTGTCCAGGCGTCACATGAGGTCGTCGATGGGCCGCAGCCTCCTGAAGAGCTCCAGCGTCAGCGGAGAGATTTACACGCAGGACCGCGCCGACGGCAGCCAGTCGGACACGGCGATCGGTTTGGTCGGCGGCGGCGGCGGCGGCGGCAAGAAGAGGCGCTCCAGCCTCAGCGCTCGCATGGTGGCCATCGTTGGCAACCGCCGCAGCCGCAGCACGTCGCAGATCAGCGGACCCGGTGAGCTTTCTGCGAATCAAACGTACATTAGTAAATGCACATGGTTACAACACCGGACGTGCTTCGGAAGGCAAATTCACACTAATCAAATCAAAATCAAAATCACTGAACTCTGAAAAAATAACCAGACACTACCTCACCTTAACCATGTGCAATATTCTGTGCAATTTCACTTCCCCTGATAAATGTGCAATACTGCAATATATATGTGTGTGTGTGTATGCGTAGATGTATATGTATGTGTACGTGTGTGTATGTATGTATGTGTGTATATATATACATATATATGTATGTATGTATGTATGTATATGTGCATGTATGTGTATATGTATGTATGTATATATACATATGTATGTGTGTATGTGTATGTGTATATGTATATGTATATGTATATATATATATATATTTATGTATATGTGTATATATGTATATGTGTGTATATATATATATATATATATAGATGCTGAATATTTGTATTTTTTTATTTGCATTCACATTTTCTACATCTCCATTTACATTACTAAAAAAACAAAACATTTTTTTATACCATGTATAGATAGAAAAAAGAAAAGAAAAGAAAAAAAAAAAAAAAAACTGACTTGTGGAACCCGCAAAATATTTCCAATGTGCCTGGACTGTTGTTTAAGCATAAATGGCAAATAAAAAACTTGAAACTTGAAACTTGAAACTAACCCAAGGTGAAAACAAACAGAGTAAAAAGTACCGTAGTATATAGAGCCATGTGCAAATGGAACAGCATGCCAGGATAGATCATTCAACACGGTAGCAAAAATCAATTCAAAATATTGCTTAAAAAACATCTCCTAGCTGAGCAGCTCTCTGCATTTGATAATGTTTAACAGATGCTGCGACTTCTACTATCAATATATATAATCATTAAAGGGACACTTCACCAATTTGAATGTGGCTTTGTATTGCTAGAAAATCAGTAGTATTTTTTTTAGAAAATGTGCTTCCCTCCCTCAGTTTTTCCCTGAGTTGTAAAAAAATCTGTTTTCCCTTATCCAAATGTGCCCTACTGTGAGTCAAATGACGCGTCTTGCATCACATTAGGGCACATTTTGAAAATGGAAAACAGATTTTTTTTTACAACTCAGTGAAAAACTGAGGGAGGGAAGCACATTTTCTAAAAAAAATACTACTGCTATTCTAGCAACACAAAGCCACATTCAAATCGGCGAAGTATCCCTTTAAGGGTTTGGTTTACGTTTATTTACGTGTGTTTTGACTGATGCATGTTTATAAATATATTTGTGTACCTCTACATTCTGTGAATAATATAGGTCCTGTGTGTGTGTGTGTTGTGCGGTTTTTGATTGTTGTGGTGTTTTTGTTATTTTCTTTTTTTATTGTTATTATTATTATTATTATTATTACTGTTGGTTGTAATTATGCACTGCAATGTATATATGCACAGGTGTTGTATGGACTATGGCCCCAGCTAATGGAGATCCCAATAAATCAAATTACAACTAACTATAACCCTCCCGCCCCCTCGATCGTCTCTGTTTCACCCAGTGTGGAAGAGTAAGAAAGAGAAGGACGCTCCCATCCAGAGGAGCACAGAGACAGGACTGGCTGTGGAGTTGACGAGGAACACCAGCGTTCAGCCCAGCAGAGAGGCCAACAACGGCAGCATCAACAGCTACAGTTCTGAGGGAAAGTCAGTATAAACTCTACAATCACTGTTTGCTATATTTAGCCACTTAACAAAAGGCTCACCTTATAAAATGTTTTGCTTACGTCTACAATATCTTAAGAATATGTTTGTTGTGAGCTCGTCTCAGTAAACCTGGACCTGACTTGTATTTCCTATTTACTTAGGTACATTAAATAAATAAGGTAATGACATACTAGCACGACACAGTGTAGTCCACCAATAGATACCACAGAAGAAGATGAACATTTTTGTTCACATGTGCCATTTTTACTATAGGAAAAGAACGCAAAATGTTTTATTCATACACTTACTGTAAGCGTGGGGGACAAAAACACACACACTTCAGATAATAGATAATACAAATAGATAATCCTTCTCATGTATGTAATATATATATATATATATATATATTATCTGTAATGCGTGTTCTTCCTTCCTCAGTTTGATCTTCTCGAGCGTTAACATCGGTGCCAGTAACCAGTTCAGTGACTTCCTGGATGGTTTGGGCCCGGCTCAGTTAGTGGGCAGGCAAACACTCGCGACTCCTGCCATAGGTATGAAAACCTTCTTCTCTTCTCTGGTCTGAATACAGATTTTCTCAATAATTAAAACGCGTCTGCTCTTTCTGCTAATAAATAAAATATTCCTTCTGGTCCATGAAGAGCTGTTACATGCTGTCCTCCCTGTTTGCCTCCATGGTTTCCTCACTGAGGGAAATCAAAATTCAACATATAGCACATCTAACGGGATTAAAGGTGTATTATTTAATAAATCTAAAGTATAAAAATTAATAAAATCCTCCTAATATGTCACAGAGACTCAGGAATAATGTTCATATAACGTATAATATAACAGTACAGACAATTTATATTTGCGTTAAAAAGTATATTTTGCAGTCTGCAAATCATGTTTATGTTTTGAAATCATGTCATGTGGCGCCACCTACCGCCGTCTACCCTACATTGCAGTCAGTAGAGTCTCAGCTGCCGAGCAACCACGGGTTGCCAGTTACGTCAGAAAACCAAACCTAAAAAGACCTCGGTATTTTGAATTTGAGTGTAGTAACTGTTTTTGGCCACATTCTTACATATGGCGCCTTTAAATGATGCGATGGTGTGATTTCCTGCAGCTGCAGAGCGATCGTTTCAATCCTCCTTGTTGTTTTCTAGGTGATATCCAGATCGGTATGATGGAGAAACGAGGCCAGCTGGAGGTGGAGGTCATCAGAGCTCGAGGACTTGTACAAAAGCCCGGATCCAAATCCCTCCCCGGTAATGAACGACCTGTCCTTCGACACGCTCAGGGTGATATTAATGAGGATGCACTGACGGTGTATTTTTCCGTTGTTTCGTGTCAGCTCCATATGTCAAGGTCTACCTGCTGAATAACGGCAAGTACGTCGCCAAGAAGAAAACCAAGATCGCGCGGAAAACACTGGACCCGCTGTATCAGCAAGCGCTGCTGTTTGAGGAGAGTCCTCAGGGCAAAGTGTTACAGGTGAGTGTCCGTCCTGCAGCTTCTGATGAGGTAAATCAGGGGTTCTCAAAGTTTTGATACCTGAGGCCAATTTAGGAACCCAACATTGGACTGAGGGCCGCCAAAGGAAAAAAAAAGGAAAAAAAACTGAAATAAATCCCATTTGTTATCATTTTAATGACCATATTTCAGTTCTACAGTTTAGCGTTAAGTAATATAAGCGTTAATATAATGTCATTTAAGCATTAATATAATAACACTTTATAATTTACTGGGTAATTACCCAGTATTTTGGCCATTGTTCTTACCTTCTAATTACAGGTTAATACCAAGTAACACATTTCTGTTACCATATATTTACTGGGTAAATAGCTAGTAATTGGGGGCTGTAGCTACCTGCTTATTACCAGCTTATAACACAATAATACACTAAAATTCACCATATAGAAACCAGGTAAATACCCAGTATTTTTGTTTACACTTATTGGTCTGTATCCAGTAATGTCCAATAAACATTTAACAAGCTTAGTCGCTACTGGATTAAAACTATCAACTTTAATTCATTGTGGGCCGCCAGAAATGTTTCTGCGGGCCGCCATTGGCCCCCGGGCCGCACTTTGAGAACCAATGATGTAAATAAAAAGCTGTGGATTTATGGACGATGGTTTTCAGGTGATCGTATGGGGAGACTACGGCCGCCTGGACCACAAAAGCTTCATGGGAGTTGCACAGATCCTGCTGGAGGAGCTGGACTTGTCGAGCACGGTCATTGGCTGGTACAAGTTATTCCCGCCGTCGTCCCTCGTGGACCCGACTCTCGCCTCGCTCACGCGACGAACTTCTCAGTCGTCGCTCACTGACGGCACTGCTGCGCCTGCGGGGGTGAGATCCTAGTGTCCACAGGTGTCCACAGGTGTCCACAGGTGTCCACAGGTGTCCACAGGTGTCCACAGGTGTCCACAGGTGTCCACAGGTGTCCACAGGTGTCCACGCCGAACACACAGCACCACACAAACACGTCAAACACGGAGAGGCTGAAGGAAAAACAATCAGAAATACAACTAGAAAGCATTGTTGAGATCTGACAATCACTCCTGCCGTGGTGACGTTTGTCTGTTGAGGAGAGCACCGTCGTATATTCATTTAATGAAAAATCTCATAGGTTTTTCCTCTGTGTGTGTGTGTGTGTGTGTGTGTGTGTGTTGAAGAAGCAGAACTGATGAACCGTGTCAGAGAATCAAAGGGAGGCAGGGTCGGTGTTTAACTCAAACAAGCACATTTCTTATTAAAGCTTCAGAATGTACGGAGCCTCCACGCCTACAGTGTCCTCCTCTAGTATCACAGCAGAGAGACTGGGCGCTCTCCGTATAGAGGGGAGCGTTTACGCCGCGTTTCCATTCCTTTGCCTTCGTTACTGCTGATATAAAATGTATTTACAGGACGTCACATGTTCACGGTGATGCTGTCAGTCTGCTGTGTGCATGGGAAGAAGAACTAAAAAGTCCAAAAGACCGAACCAGTGGGTTGTATTTGTAGATGTACTCAATATTAGGCCTCTCTCGTGAGATTGACCAATACATTAAATTTGAAAGTGGAGCCGTATCAGTGTAAACAATAACAAGAAAAATCGAAAAAATGACATTTTGTTCATTTGGGCAATCTCATTTTCTCCAAGTCCTCCATATAACATATTTAAGGTTTTAAGTTTAAATCATTTTGAAATCTAACCACAAGCACAACAGCTTGATTTTTATTATTATTATTATTTATTTATTTATTTATTTATTTGCAAGAAAACTCATTAACTTCTTCAGTTAATTTCTTTCCCTCAGGAAATACGTGGGGCCAGCATGACTTTTGAGCTTTTTCCAAGCTGCATGCACAATTTTTGTGATCGACAGAGAAAAAGATACCGAACTAGGTGTGTGTGTGCGCGCGTGTGTGCGTGTGTGTGTGAGTGTTAGGTCCACATAACGTAGGGTTGCTTGTGTGTTGCATGCAGTTGTACAGTTTGCTCTTGAATATTGAAGAGATAAAACCAAGAAACTGAAGCCATTCCCATTATGCAAAGACATGTGAGCTCATCTGCAGTCTTTCCCGCGTCATCGTACCCCACCAAGGGCTGAGATGTTGTATGAATAAGTATGTTAAAAAAAAAAATCATTAATATGTTTTAACTTAATCTCAGATATAATACTTGCACAAGAACTGTTAAAGGATATCAAATCTATTGTAAGAAGGAGCGAGTCATCGTTATAGGGACCACACGTATGGCACATTTCTTCATCATCGTCAAATGTTTGTTTGTTTTTCTTAAATGAATTTTGTCAGTATTATTAACTGGAAAAATGGTGATTGTTTACAATGTTAAAAAACAAAAAGAGAAGAGAGAAAAGATTAAAGCATTCACTGCAACAGTTTTGTTTGTGTAACAGGTGTGGCTAAAATGATGTGGAAGTAAGTTTTTTATTATTTACAAATAAAATGAATATGTGGAACAAAACTTTTCTTCCTCAATTTTTTACTAAAAATAATCACCAATACTGATTTCCTGTTATATACTAAGGAAGGCGATTACTTTTGTTCCGAATTCATGGGAGTTGTTAGTTAATTGTTAATTAGTTGTTAATTAATTTTAATTAATGAATTAATATTTTTAATAAATATATATATTTATATATATAACATATATATTATTATTATATATAATTAAATAAAATACATTGACGGAATGTCCAGTGTGACATTAAACTGTAAATGTTACGTAACCATTCGGCCGTTCACGTTATTGCCCGCCCCATTTTTTGTTTTGCCGCAATCGTCCAATCAGAGAGCTCCCTGGTGATTGACAGTGAACGTGTCCAATCAGCGTCAGCCTCATTGGCTGACTCACTGATAGACACTTCCGGCCACTCTCCCGGTCGAAGTCTGCCTGCCTTGCCGCGCAGCCAGGGAGTCGCGACCCGCGAGGAGGACTCTACCGTGTGTGTGTGTGTGCGCCCGCCGCCGGGAAGATCCACCCTCCAGTCGAACACCGCCGTCGCCGGTCAAACTCCTGGTCGCTTGAATGGAAGCGGACGGCTTCGTGTCCCGGCGAACGTCCGTGGAAACACCGGGCGTCGAGAGCCGGATAGCAGGCGCCGCCGCCGCCGAGGCGCAGTTTCCATGGCTGGGCGGCAGGCTCGTGCGTGCCGCCGGAGGGTATGTGGGCGCTCTTTCGCCGAGAATGCCGGCGGAACCGGACTTTTCCTCGGTGTTGCACCGGAGCCCCGCACCTGTCGAGGAGCCAGAAATAGACTATGAAGGACTGCCGCAAGAAGCAGCCACCAGCACTCACATGCTGGCAGGAGCCGTGGCTGGAATCATGGAGCACTGCCTCATGTACCCCATCGACTGTGTCAAGGTATGCACGCACTGAAACGCACCACACCGCGCATTTCCCTACGTTTTAAGGCCCAGGTTTGTGGACCGTGAACGCTTCATAAAGCCGGTGTCAACACAGGAGGCCTCAGCCCGGTTAGCCTGCGAGCAAACGGGGTAACCTTGCTAACAGAGGTCAGTCAAGCAAGTAACGGCGCTGAAATAAGAAGCTGGGAAACACAATAATATAATATTCAACACGAGAGTTTAAATATACGTTTTTGTGTTTGTTTGGGTTGAGCTTTCACGCTGACAAACGTGGATTTTTAATCAAACAGGCGGGTTTTAGAGTTTCCTTCCTAGTTGAGCTAGCTCTAGCTTACAAGCTAAAATAGTAGTATGTTAGCATGCATCCTTTTTCGGACACGTCCTTATTTGAAAGTAAATCTTTGGTTTTTATCACCGCCGTGAAGAGAAATGATGAAACTAAACCCTCAGCTCCATTCTGTGTTTAAACCCTCTTGTAATTAGTCGCTTTTATCGCAAAATGACCTGTATAAACATATATAAAAGAAGTGTTTCAAACGGCAACAATTTGCTGATCTAGAGACGTAAATATTAGACATTATACAGTAAACGGTCAAGTCAGGAATAATTAAAATATATGTCATTTTATTAAAGAGTGTTAATTAATACAGTTGTCAATGACAGCAGTAATAGTTGACAGTGGAAACCTGTAGAACGTCTGCTATAACAGTGATGCTAACATTAGCTTTGTGCTGCAGACACAGGTTTGACCAGTTGTGCAAATTGATCAGAACTACAGTATAAACATGGTTATGTGCTTTACGGCGTATTTAACCCTGAGGTCTGTTTAACTGCAGCAACTGAAGAGACTGTGTGGAAAGTTCATTGTGAAGAGAAAGGACAGAGTGGATCATTAACTCATGAAGGGGTCATAGGTCACGAGATCAGAAGACAGTAGTCTGACCAAAGGAGAGTTTATGATATAAAACTCACCTTTACCTTTCAGCAGCCACAGTAGTGTGATCTGTTCTCCAACTCATTGATGAGACATTTTATGGTCGTTTACTTACTAAACAATGATTTGTTGCAGCCCAGGAGTTGTGAGTTTTAACCCCATCCTATAATAAAGCATGACAGCTGTGTCCTCAGGGTCGTGACCGTCTCACTCTGTTCATTTCACACACATTTACATTGATTCTGACACAGAGCACATGATCGGTGGTGAAATGACGCACATTTGAAGACAGTGACGTGCAAGAACATTGGGCTAATCCATTGTCGTGGAAGAAACTCGATGACATTTAGGACACTGGTGGGATCAGACTAGAGCTGAAACGATTAATCGATAACTAAATGAATCGTCAACTATTTTGATAATCGGTTTGAAGCTTTTTTCGTGATTAAAACAAGATTTCTGATCGTTTTAGCTTCTTAAATGTGAATATTTTCTTTGTTTCTTTGCTCCACACAAACAAAGAAATCGCTAAAACTGTATCATTTTGGTTTGTGGACAAAACAAGACATTGGAGAACATCGTCATTCAACGATTCATCGAGAAAATATTCGACCGATTAATCGTTGGTTGCAGCTCTAGATCAGACACATTCCCAGGGAAATGCAAACATCTCCTGGAAAAGCACCTGCATACGTCTGTGTTGGTTTGTAGATCATTCTCTGTGTTATTCTGAAATTGCCTTTCTGTTTCAGGTAATACAGATTTATCAGGAAGTACAACTCACTTTAAAGTTACCCACAATGTTCACTTTTTCTCTTCTCACATGCTTTAAACCCGGCTGCTTCCCACTATTATTTACAAGAGCAGTTTCCATCGCATAGTTTTGCATCATTCACACCCGTGCGTAGCCAATTTGTCCTGCAGAGTTTTCATGTCGGGACACATCAGGTCAAAATGATAGTAAGTTTAAGTAAGTTTGAGTTACAGTTACAGGAGCGGCTTTCAGTAGAATGTCTGCTCGCTGACGTGGAGGTGTTAGTCAGAGGCTCTAACTGTTCATTTTCACTCTCCTGCCACACTTTATCCAATCAGAAGACAGAACTCCACCAAGAGGAAGAAGTCCCATGTTCTTGTAAATTCAGGTTGTTAGGCCGTAAATAAATCCCCGCCTCAAAGAGAGAAGGGCGGGGGAATGTTTAAGGCTGCAATGGACAGGAAGTGACATGAGTTAAAATGTTTCTGCGTCTGTAAAATTTGTCTCTGATTTCTGACTCGTCAAGTGCAGACACTTTTATCCCACGAGATAAAACAAGACATTTGAAGACATAAACTTAGGCTTAGTTGAATTTGTGTTGGTGTTGTTAGTGTGAGAAATGTCACGTGTTGCGTGAGATACGATGTGACGATATGCGTTACAGGCCGTTGTGCTAAAATGCGTTAGCTGGAACAATGGTAGGAACTTTAACACAAGCACAAAACCTATGGCTGCCACCATACAAATACTGCTAATTTTACTGCTAATGGAACTGCTGTCGTACTTGTTTCACAGTAAATCAGTCGCGATTTACACGTGAGATGTCACATGTCATTAGAAGATGCTACAACTTGTGATTTTTTTTTTTTATTTCCCTGACAAATGCAGCATTTTAAATGGCTCCAGTTGTTTTGTTTTGATTTATTCTTTAATTAGAGAATCATCCACTGGACTGATTGTGACCAGTAGAGCCGCAACTAACGATTATTTTCGTAATCGATTAATCTGTTGATTATTTTCTCGATTAATCGATGGATCGTTTGGTCCATAAAATGTAAGGAAATGTTAAGAATGTTTGTCAAAGCTGGAAATTATGTTCTCGATTGTCTTGTTTTTTCTGTAAACCAAAATGATTCAGTTTTAATGATTTCTTTGTTTATGTGGAGCAAAGAAACCAAGAAAATATTCACATTTAAGAAGCTGAAACAATCAGAAATCTGGCTTTAATCATGAAAAAAGCTTCAAACCGATTATCAAAATAGTTGGCGATTCATTAAGTAATCGGTAAATCGTTTCAGCTCTTGTGAGCAAAGACAAATTTACTGTCCTAGAGGCGCAATTAAATCATAAGAACACAATGACAAACGGTAGTGGTCGAAGGTCTTATTTAGATGATGTAAGACCTCATGTATTCAGGATCGGCTGCTTCTCTTAACTTGTCCCAGAGCAGGAAAATCCCAACTCGATGACGGAGCACATTCCACGAGTTACCAGAAGCAGACAACGAGAACATCCATCCAGGAAGCAGAGCTCGTTCCTCTTTTGTGCATATTTAACCAGAGGAGGGTTTACGCTCGGGTCAATCCACTTGTTGCGTACGAGTGAAAAGTTCCAGGATTACGCAACGACTGTGGTCATTGCTCTGGTTTCCTGTTGTGTCAATAATACAGAGACACTGATTATATTATCTTATCTATGAGCAATGGAAGTGAAAGGCTGAGGGTTTTGAACGGCTTTGATATGGTGGTGGTGACATCATCATAATCCTTACAAAAATAACTGAGGTTATTGCGACGTTTAAAACGACCGAATGTCTCCGCCTCTCCACAGACCCGTATGCAGAGTTTACACCCTGAGCCCGGAGCGCGCTACAGGAACGTGATGGACGCCCTGAGACAGATCGTACGCACCGAGGGCGTGTGGCGGCCAATCAGAGGCGTGAACGTGCTGGCGGTGGGTGCCGGCCCCGCCCACGCGCTCTACTTCGCCTGCTACGAGAAGATCAGATTTTCACTCAGCGGTGCCATTCACCCTGGTGCTAACAGCCACTTTGCTAACGGTAAGTCGACAGATTCGATTCAGTGAATGGATTTAACATGTTATATCTTAAAATATATATATCCTGCCATCTACAGCTTTAACATCCTCATTTCTGTTTGTGCAGGAGTGGCAGGCTGCATGGCCACGGTGCTGCACGACGCCATCATGAACCCAGCTGAAGGTAATAATAATAATAACACCTTGTCTTTGCTAAACTCTTAAGGGGATCACCGATGACACCGCGGCGCACGTGTTTCATGCAATCAAACTGCCCCTGAAAGCTGCGAAAAAATACTAAAACTATTATTTACAAGACTCTGATTTACCGTATTTTCCGCACTACAAGGCGGACATTAAAAGCCTTTAATTTTCTCAAAAAACGACAGTGCGCCTTATAATCCGGAGCGCCTTATATATGGATCAACTGGTAAAGTTTGACTTTATCTGTTTTGTTGACATTCCCTTTAGCACATCCATCTAGTGGATGCATAACGCAACCCCAGTCAAACGTTTGACTGCAATATCTTCTATTCTATGCGCCTTATATATGAAAACGGTTCTAAAATAGGACGTTCATTGAAGGTGCGCCTTATAGTGCGTAAAATACGGCATTTACACATAATATACCTCTAAAACTTTGCTAAACTCCAAGAAACCGCACCAAAAGTTTGACTGAATCCTCCCTCTGTCACACAAACGCTGCCTGCAGCCGCTGCTCATTTCCTCCCTCTCCCTACACGGCACTCAGTCATTACCGTAATGCATGTAATAGCATCGTAAAGCCCTGTTTCACAGCTTCCAGGGGCAGTTCGACCGATTAAAACTGCACAAAGTAGCGAGGAGTTACGGTAATTTGAAATACACGTGCGCTGCGGTGTCACCGGTGATCCCCGTGGTTGTAATAGCTGTTGTGTGTAACTTTTCCAAAAATGTAACAATGTCTGTTCCATTCAAACTATTGTCAAATGAGCTTATACACAGACTCTCTCTGTGTTTCTCAGCAGTGTTTTGTTGTTGTTTCTGTAGTGAGGTAGTGTGACACAGAAGTGTTAAAAAAGGATGTTTGGAACAGGGTGCATGACTGCCATCAGGCCACTGGGTGGAGCTGCAGGCTCAGTTATGCTACTTGAAATGTGCGAGTGGGAGAACAAATGTTCTCTTCAGGGCTGCAGTTTATTTCTCATCTGATTTATTTTACAGGGAGAACACGGTGAATTCTTGCAGCGCTGCAGAATTTCATCCTCTCTTTATCTACACTGGTGTGAATTAGAGGTGTCGTCATATGTGGTTGTGACCTTGTTTGCTGATATTATTCTCTCTCTTTTTTCCCCCCTTTTCAGTCGTGAAGCAGCGAATGCAGATGTACAACTCGCCGTATCGCAGCGTGTTAGAATGCATGGGCTCGTTGCTGCGGCGCGAGGGCCCGGCCGCCTTCTACCGCAGCTACACCACGCAGCTGACCATGAACGTGCCCTTCCAGGCGCTCCACTTCATGACCTACGAGTACCTCCAGGAGCTGCTCAACCCCCACAGACAGTACAACCCTTCCTCTCACGTGGTGTCGGGCGCTCTGGCCGGCGCGGTGGCCGCCGCGGTCACGACTCCCCTCGACGTCTGCAAGACCCTGCTCAACACGCAGGAGGTCCAGGCCGTTCACGTGGTCCAGGCCGAGGCGGCGGCGGCGGCGGCGGCGGCGGCGGCGACGACGACGACGGCAGCCGGAGCGGCCGGCGTCACTGCGGCCCCCATCGGCCGACACATAGCTGGCCTGGGCGAGGCTTTTCGGACGGTGTACAGGATGGGCGGCGCGCCGGCTTTCTTTAAGGGCGTCCAGGCCCGCGTCATCTACCAGATGCCCTCGACCGCCATCAGCTGGTCCGTGTACGAGTTCTTCAAATACATCATCACCAAGAGGCAGCACGAGAGGCGTCTGCGCGGAGACCGTGACGGAGACAAGTAACCACCAGGCAGTTCACCCCCTCACCGTGCTGATGAATTTAAATAACAAAAACACGATATTAGATATATCTGCTTTCTCCGTGCAAATAATTCATGTAGGGTGACCCTGAGAGTAAGATTTATCATGGTTTCATTTCCTCTTTTATCACCTACAGTGCAGTTACTAATCCTGATCCACAGCACGTGGAGAAACTCTGAGGTCAAAGTTCATTCACTTACATTTGATGCTGTTATTTATGAATTAATGAGATCGTGGCATCGGCACCTTAATTCTCACAAACACACATTTATCTGTGAGCTGGTCATCGCCATAGCGAACCACGCGTTACCGCTGAAAAGTATTAAAACAG
Source organism: Microchirus variegatus (assembly GCF_963457635.1). NCBI lineage: Eukaryota > Metazoa > Chordata > Actinopteri > Pleuronectiformes > Soleidae > Microchirus > Microchirus variegatus. The sequence goes on from NC_139824.1 coordinate 18,852,263, forward strand.
TACCACCTCTGACCACAGGGGGTGCACTCGTTAAAGCAACTGTCAGCAGTGAAACATGTCAGGCTAACAGGCTCTGACGCTGGCTCCTGATTGGCTGACACGACAGATCAGTGATGTTAGGATGAATTTAGACGTCTTTATGTGGAGAATTTCACCGACAACTTCGACACATGAGTGTTAGAGAATCTGCTTTTATTGGATTAGTTTGCATTAACAATATAAACCCAGAACAACATTCTCTGTCTGTGTCGGCTCCTGTTCATATTTTTTTAATATATAACTATATAATAACTTTATTAAAACGGCACCTTCTGGAGCGATCATTACATCCGAGACAAAGTAATCTAAAAATGTCAAAAAATAATGTATTCTTATTAAAAGTGATAAATAGAGCAGTTCTGGTCCTCACACTGTGTGTGCGCTGACCTTAATGAGGTCTTTAAAAAATCCGTGCATGTCTTCATGGCTTTGTTTACGCGACTGCTCATAGATTTAAATTCAGATCCAGAACACGAATGGAAAAAAAAAAACACTGAAAATGTTTCTTATATAAAAAAAACAAACCACTAACATTTCTCCAAACCTGAAGTATTCATATTGTTGATAAAAGTGAGAAAACCTTCCCTGGCGTTGGTTATTCCCGCGTCTGGTTCTCGTCACAGATGGAAGGAAAACATTCTCGTTCTCATTCACCTTGAAGTTTTATTGCATCCTAGCACTTATCGTTTTAAGGACATAATCTACTCGTGATAGCTGCCATACGTCTAACGCACAACTCCTCCGAGGAGATCCTCAGATATATATACGTTTAAAAGCCATAAAACAGGAAACACACACGTATGTATAAATATATATATGTATGTAAATATAGATTAATCCAAAAACTGTAACCAGCTAAGTTTCTTTTCTAAGACCATGTTGTAAAACGCTCACTACATCATTACATGGAAGGAAGCAAAAAAAGGAAAACCTGGATTGTGATAAAGTCACACAGAGCGTGTGCATGTGTTTTAAAAGGACATTATGGGCTGTTCCTCTTCTTAGGCCAAGTTTCATTCAACAGTGAAGAGGAAGCGTCGCCTCTGTCTTTGAGGACGACACTGATGATGTGAAACACTGTGTAAAAAGTGACGCCTGTGTTTTGTGAATTGTAAATAAACTCGCTAAAGGCAGCTCCTCCTCGCAGAAGCAGGGTCTTCTCTTGGTGCTGGCTCTCCAAGTGATGAGAGAAAAGTCACATCTGTCTGCCTCTGTCTTCTTTATTTCTGCCTCTGCGTGATGTAATGTCGTCATGTTGTCGAACAGTTTCTGTTGCACATTGTACCGTGAGCTCTTCATTTCCCATTTCTAAGAAGGAAGTTGTCGTTAAAACACCTCATAATTCAAGATGTCTGCTCTCGAGCATCAAGTTGTAGTGTTCATGTTTATTTTTGTGACTTTAATACGTCAAACATACCTCACGTCCTGCTGGTGTCTGTGGATATGCATGAAAATAACCGTGTAATGTGTAAATGAAATGACCTTCGATTAGCTGAATTATCACTGAATATCCCGACGAGGACGGGAACTGGAACTGAGTAAGTATGAAAGTTATACTAACTAATATCTTACAGAGGAAACTACTCCTACTTTGTACTTCTGTTAAATAAAAGTGCAGTAAATTAACATTTAATAGACAAAAACAACCTTTTACATCATCAATTATTAATTGCTGCTTTTCTGTGTCACATATGAAAGGAAACCGTATATTTTCACTGTTGGTTGGACAAAAACAAACCGGCTTTTTTTTTCACTTTAGGCTTTAAAGTGTTTGTTTAGTTGTTAAAGTCGTAAAAGCTTGTTTGTGCCTAAAAGCTAAGATGATGTTTTGTCGTCTTCCCTCAGACAAAAGTGACAGATAATCTGTGCTGGTGTCTCCACAGACACTCTGACTGATCACCACCTTCCCTCTGAGGCGGATCCTCTTTCACTCCAGGTCTTGTGTGTTTGTTGTCGTTTCCCCGCGGCCTACAAGCTGAAACGTTGTCTCTGGCGTCGCCGCTCTGACTTTGTTCAAACCCCTGTTCTTTTTTTCTTCTTCCTCTGTTGTGTTAAGTAAGATGATCCCTGGAGTCACACAGGAAGGTCCTGATCCAGGTGAGGTCAGGACCCCCCCCCCCCCCCATCGTCTGCAGGGCGCATGGCAACAGGTCTGATCAGAGCCACGGTCAACATCAGGCGTGTGTGTGAGAGGAGGGGGGAAGACAAATGAGGTGACACACACACTCACACAACCACAAATCACTCTGCTTATCCTTCAACCCAGGAAAATGTGTGACTTACGCTTCATTTAGTATCTTAACACCCAGGCCTGCGGGGGCAGTGTTGTGACCTAGGGTTGCTTTAATTCAGGGGTGTAAAACTCAATATGAGCTAAAAAATCATAACACAATATTGTGTCATGATTTCAGTAAAGATATTTATGATCATGTTCCACACAATTCCAAACTAAAAGTGATGTGTTTGGTATGGAACAAAGCATATTTCACAATAATAACATGTATATATGATGCAAAATAAGAATAATTAATAGCTTACAATAGATTAATAACAGAACTAAATAGAAAATGTAGTAAAAACTAATGAAGACAACTGCAACTAAAGCATCAAACAAGCTTTTTATATATATGTTTATATATGTGTACATGTATGTATGTATGTATATATGTGTAAATATATATGCATATGTATGTATATATATGTATGTATGTATGTATATATATGCATATGTGTATATATATGCATATGTATATATTTGCATATGTATATGTCTATATATGTATGTATATATGTTTACATGTATGTATGTATATATATATATATGTATATGTATGTATATGCATAAGTATATATACTTATATGTGTATATGTATGTATGGTCCGTGAAAACAAATTTCCTATTTAAAGACAAATAAACTAACTAACATGTATGTATATATAAGTATATGCATATATATATATATAATGTTAATAATGTGAAAATTACATTCAAATATATTGATGATTATATTCTATTATCTTTAGAAGGCCATGTTTTCATAATGACATGATACAGAAGGTTGGGCCACATGTCATTGATTTTCAGGCCCACATGTGGCCCTCGAGCCGCCATTTTGACACCTGTGCTTCAATAATCAGATGTGTCATGAATGAGCTCATAAACTTACTACTGAAAGACGAGGATTTAAAGGCTTATTCCAAAATGACGGAGAGCACGAGTCAGCATTTGACTGTGATAATCTCTGAGATTTGATGCAGGAGATTAAAAATAGATGCTGTGACATTGAATGAGTTTATGAAAATCATGCCAAGATAAACGCGTGTTGTAATCAAAGCTAAAGGTCGTATGTGTTACGTCTTTAGGACGTTTTAGGGACTTGTGATGGTTAAGGTTGTGGAGAACGCTTTGTTTAAGCTCTTGAAATGTCTTTAAAAAAGGATGGAAATACAAGAATGTGTGTGTTTGACTGGACAATGTCAGAAGAAGAAGAAATAGAGTAGAGATATGGACCAACACCTCCTCCTCCTCCTCCTCCTCCTCCTCCTGCTGCTGTCTGCTCTGATAAACGTCCTCTGGTCGGTGTTTGAATGTGATGAGTGTCTAATCTCACCATCGGTGACGCTCGGCCTGCAGAGTCGCACAAATATCAACTGCACTTGACGTAAACTGTGAAGACGATCGAAAACAACATTAATCATAATTGGGTTTGGCAGCGCGTGTCACACCTGCTGCTGTGGTTTAATCCAGAGGAAAACACCCCTGAAAACCGTGATAAATGAGCTTCTCTGTGCAAAAGCTGAACTTCACTATTTCATCAAATCACTTGAACCTTTAGCAGATTAACGTACAGAGAAAAGGAAGCAGGTGACGTCTGAAGAGCCTTTAGCTTTAGGGTTAATCTTAGTCTTAGGCCCCGTCCCATTTCTCCCCCTTAAAATGTCCACTTGGTTTGGACCGCCCTCAACCGTACATCCTCCCCCCCGTTGAGGGAAGTGTCTTCCCTATGGAATTGGGACACCACTATACGCACTATTAGCGCAACGAACGTGCTAACCTACGTCACGTGTTGACAATTCTACCGGTGGAGTGTACTACTATTTTCACTCAGGAAAAATGGCGGCAGAACAGCTGTTTGTTTTTCTCCGTCCTCGTAAACGCCAAATCGCGAATGTGATTGAAATTTGACAAGTCCTGGGTATTTGTGTTCAAAACACTGACAAAACTACCCAGATGTAGCAGAGCTAGCTAGCTAGCGGCTGTTTGCCGGGTGCTTCGAGAGAGAGTATGCCCGTCATGTAGAGCTACGTGACGAGCTACATGGCTACATGACACGGCAAGACCTTTTCGAAACACTCTGCAAATAGCCGCTAGTTAGCTAGCTGCTTTCAACATGGCTACGTGACACGGCAAACGCTCTCGAAGCACTCGGCAAATGGCCGCTAGCTAGCTAGCTAGGGAGCTAGCTGCTTTCATAAATGGTCAGTTATTTTCTGACATTAGTGTTCTAAGCTCGACGGTCCTTTGGATGTTTATCAAACCAACATATTCCAACACTGTAACGTGATTATTTGCGAAAATATATTACTACGAAAATGTTCCTCGGCAGATGCGGCCGCCATCTTTGTTGAAAAACATCATGGGTAATTTCATCTTCCACTTCGTTTTAAGCTCGCAGCAGAGCTCACTACGTTTTGAGGGTTGATTATAAGGAGAAAATCGCAATTCCCCTTGCTACTAGCTACATGTGAACGCGCACAATTTAGGGTTAGGGTAAAAAATGTAGGGTTAGGGGAGGGATTGGGGGCGGGGCCTAAGTCTATGTCAGTAAGGCTGGGTTGGTGCCAAAGACGGCGAGAAGTTTCTGAAACTGTGAGACTGTGATGGACTTTTCTTTATCAGTTTACAGTTCTTTTGTTGAATTGATGCGTTGACGTTGCTCCGTTGACGTGGTTCTTCGGTTGCTGATGTTTGCAGAAACCCAGACTTTCCCAGCTGCTGCTGCTGCTGCTGCTGTTTCTGCTGCTGCTGCTGCGAGACTCAAATGAATGAGTCTAATGATTTTCAGCGAGAAGCGCAGCGCAATTTATGTGTGTTATTGTAGACGGTGACAGCTCCAGCTAAATCTCTGTGGGTAGCATGGGATAAACACCGTATCCTTGGCGTATCTTCCCAGAAACATAATGTTTTTGACCCAGAAAACTGCACCAGTCAACGGATAAATGTGGATTCCCAGGGTAAATATTTAGATGTGCGGCTGATGGACGAGCCTCCGTCGCTCTCTGTTGGCTGCTCTTCCTCTCGTCTCCCTGCTCAGGACACGGGAAACCAGTTAAAGAGACATTTACAAACATCCACGGCGTCCATTGTGAAATCCATCGCGCTGACGTCAGGTTAGCGTTAGCACGTTAGCGGACGCTGTGCAGCCGCCGCAGAGCACTTTGCTCTCAAGCTCCGAGGTGTCACTTTCTCAATTGGTGGATTTCTCATTTAAACTCTCACAGACTGAGCTTTCACTGTGATGTTCTACACTCAGACTGAGGCCCCGCCCCCAATCCCTCCCCTAACCCCACATTTTTGCCTTTAACCCTAAATTTTGCGTGTTCACGTGTAGCTAGGAACAAGGGGAATTGCGATTTTTCCCTTATAATCAACCCTCAAACGTAGTGAGCTCTGATGCGGCCTTAAAACGAAGTGGAAGATGAAATTACCCATGATGCCTAGCGAAGCCGGCTGATATTTTTCAACAAAGATGGCGGCCACATCTGCCGAGGAACATTTTCGTTGTGATATATTTTCACAAATAAGCACATGACAATGTCAAAATGTGTTGGAATATGTTGGTTTGATAAACATCCAAAGGACCGTTGAGCTTTGAACACTAATGTCAGGAAATAAGTGACCATTAGCTAACTAGCTAGCTAGCTAGCGGTTATTTGCCGAGTGCTTCACGAGCGTTTGCCGTGTCATGTAGCCATGTAGCTCGTCATGTAGCTCTTCATGACGGGCATGCTCTCTCGACGCACACGGCAAATAGCCGCTAGCTAGCTAGCTCTGCTACATGTGCGTATTTTTGTCAGTGTGTGGATGTGTGTAACGGCGTTCACGTGAACACGAATACACCGGACTTGTCAGATTTAAATCACATTCGTGATGCAGCGTTTACGAGGATCCGTCGGCATTTTCCAGAATTGTGGAAATAGTGGAACGAGTCGACGCCCCTTCATTTGTAGACACGCCCCTTTAGTGTTAGACACGCCCCTTTCGTGTTAGACACACCCCTTCAATGTCCACTTTTAAAACCCATTTTTACTCTTTGACTTTTGACCCCCTACCCTTTTGATTTGTGTTGTTTTTATATTTTCTACAGTATCTTTATTGTTTTATTGTTTATTCTTAGGTTGTATGTTTGATTTCTTTATCTCTGATGTACAGCACGTTGTTTTTAAAGTGCTTTATAAATAAAGTTAAATTGGATTGGATTATATCTTGGTGATAAAACAAACTGACCCAAGTTCAGCTCAGTTACCCTGTGAGATAGAAATGCTCTCTTTGGACTTTGGTGACGGAGAGTGAGCGGTTTACAGGGCGAGATTAAGTGACAGACTATATCATGGACTTAATCTGGTGTACGTTAAGTCAGTTTCTCCTTGTGTAAAGTCAGTGATCTTCTCTCTGAGTTAGAATCTTTATACAATCTTCAAATAACCTGAAGGATTATTATGACGACAGCAGAGAAAAGTTAGTTTTGCAGCATAAATGTGTTCAGGCCTCATCACTTCACCATGAGTCAGTGCAGCTTGTCTGGACCTGTAGGTGTGTGTGTGTGTGTGAGGAGGCGGGGCCTGTGGAGGTGACAGAGAGGGCGGGGCTTGTGGAGACTGAGCCAATGAGGTGTCAGAAACTGATGATGAAGCAGCTCAGAATCACACAGACAGGATTTGACATGATGTTCTTTTATTAATTTTATTAGGGCACTTCAATGTTCTCCTGTGTGCAGTTAAGTTAAATAATTAGTAATCGTGTGAAATGATAAAATGTGTTTTTACCCTCGTGGCTAAGTTTTGATGATAATAACATAATAATACGTTTTTTACACATAGATCAGGAACTATTTTGATCTAAACGTTAACTGCGTAGTTTCATTAATATTTTGAGTGACACGTTGAGGTCAAATTACTTTCATTTGGTGGAAAGTGAAGATTAAAATAATGACACTAATAACAAAAGAGTAAAATAAAAATAAAATGACACTGAATGTGTCAAATTAGATTCAAACATGTATATGTTTAAATTGGATGATCTGCAGTGATTCACTTTATAAAATCATCTGTCAGTGTCTCACTCTGGTTACTGTTTGCCTTTAAGGTTTGTTGTTACTAATATTAAATAACAATGTCTTATTATATTGTATTGTGAGTCTCGTGTAATCCACACAGATTAGCAGATTATCAGCAGGACTGACTCAACCTCCAGGCTGTGACATGATGAGCAGCAAACAGCACTGTTACAGGAGCTTTGTCGCCCCCTGTGGTCATGTGAGTATTTACCACAACACTGCAGTCCTGATGTGACCCACTTTTTCTCCTTTTCTGTTACCTGTCAATCACAGAGAGATGGTTTTACTGTTGTTGTTCTGCATGGGCAGTAATAATCTTAATTCATATGTTGTTATTTTGCTGTATAAAAGTACTTCTGATGAGTTTTTATTACAGTTTAATGTGAGTCTGAAACCTTGTACCTGTATCTGTAGTATTACTTTAACATGATCTTAATCATAAACCCTGTGTGGAAAAATACAAATAACACTTTTACTTCATCAGAACAAGGTTCACTCTTTATTTGTATGATCTTACATCTACGTGTATTATCACGTTTGATGTTTTCCATCATCATTATATGATAAATACATGATTTAGTTTTATGATTATGGGCCAAATTTCCCCTGATGGGATAATGAAGTTTAATGTGATGATGATTAATGTTTTATAATAGCACTGGCATTTTCCTGGTTTATTATTATTATTATTATTATTATTATCATTATCAACATTATTAACATTATTATTATCAGGCTGACGCCCCTGTGTCTCCTCCTGAGGCCAAACAACACCTCCGGACGCACAGCTTATCAGCTCTGTGTGTGTTTACCTCTCAATTAGTCCACATTAGCCCCGATGGGGTGGGTGTGGGGGGGGGGGGTGACTGATGATGATGATGATGAAGATGGTCTGAGTGACTCTGTGTTTGTTTGTTTCAGCACAAACACATAAACAGCACAGATTAGCTGGTTAACTGTGGCAGATCTCAATCTGTGAGCGCGCACAGACCCGCCGTCTGCCACTGTGCGTGTGCGCGCGCGCGTGTGTGTGTGTGTGTGTGTGTATTCCTGTGAATTATTCCAGATAAGTCGCTTTTTTTGAGGTGAAAAACTTTGGTCAGTTTGGTTCCTGCATCCGTCATTTGTGCGTAAAGGTTCGTTAACTGCGCCAATTACGCAGCACGACCTTTAAATAAAGAGGAGTAAATCTTCCTTAACAACGTCCCGCTGTGATTGTCTGAGTGTGACTGACTGTTAAGTTAAGATTAATCCGTTTTACTCCACATTTAATCCCGTTTTATATCAGGAGGATCCGGTGTTGACACTTTCACAATCTGACATTTGTTATAGAAATATAAACAAAGTGAAACCAGACAAACGGGTTTAACTCAGTTTTCTCTGATGATTTTATTTTCTGAATTATAATTAAAGACTTTGTTTTAAGTCAGTTTGAATCTGGTTTTGATTGTGGTTTAACTTAAGTCTGGATTTACTTTCAGGTTTGACGTTAAACACATTTACTGCTCAGGATTAGTGGACGTGGTTTTACATGTAGGTTAAATTTAATCCAAGTGTTAAACCTGGTTTATTGTGTGGTTTAACTTTAATCCCAAATTTAAATTCAGGCTTGATGTTAAAATAAGTTCAGCGCAGGTTTTTACACGGAGTTTCTAAACGGTGTAAATGAAGTATTTGGTGTGAGCTGTTGACAGCTGCGCTTTAGGATGAGATCTGGATTCTGTCACTGTGACGTCAGGTTTTAGTCTATAGAGTATATTAATCTTTATATTTAGTAGATGTTTTCTACTTTAATATAAATCAAACTAAAAAAGTAATAGTTTTCACATGTTTGAGTATTCGTAAAGTTGCTTCATTTCGTTTCGTGTCAGAACTTTTTATGTGAAATCATTTTTATTTCTCTGTCATGTTTTAAATTCCCCACAGAAAAAAGCAGGATCACGTGCTCTGTGGATTAGACTTTGTACCTGTGAGAATCTCCTCGTCCCGGGGTTGAAATAACACCGTGAACAGTGAAAGAATAAAAGAAAAGCGCTCCGTCAGGAACCTTCTCCTCCCTCTCCAGATCCTCTGCGTCCATTTCCCTCGTCGTGATAAATGGTGAAACTTGTAGCAATAAAAGCTGCTCCTTTCACACAGACGCCTCCCCGCTGCCTTCACCTCCAGCCCGGTCGGCCCTGAACAGGCCTCGCTGCTGGGGATCTGCGAGCGCTTTTCTCCGCGAACAAAAAACCCAAGGGGGGAACAAAAGTGACCAGGTTTTCTCCCCTTCGCGTCCCCCCTTCTCTGCGCTGCCTGCCCCTTAAAATGGGAATATTAGGACGTCAATCTCAGGGCCTGTGTGCGCCTTTGTCTTTGCTGAGTGGCCGGCTCTGCCTACCACACACCTTTTGTCCCGCAATCCAATAAGAGCCATTATTCGGCCTCTGCTGGCCCCGACCGCAGCTCGCTCTTCAGGGGTATTTTAGACGCTTAATCGCGCCCTTAAAAGGACCTCAGATGGAGGAGAACTTCCTCCTTTCACGTCGCCTGGCACCGGGACAAAGAGTTCCTGTGGCCCGGGCTCCTCCTGCAGAGCTCCACTTAGAGACGCTCGTCATCATCAGCTACATTTGCCACCGTGCGTCTGCTCCACTCACGACCACAGCAGCGGATATAAGCGAGAATAAAACATGGAAATACACTGGAAAAAACACACATGACTTCATCTGATAATATATAATATAACACATTATTTAAACTAAATTATAAGCAGACAACTTTAGTTTGAATAGGTGTCACCAGCTGAAGTCTTTTTTTTTATAATTCCCAGTGTAATAATAAAGTGTTTGACAATATACATATATATGTGTATATATATACACATATATACTTTAAGAAACTGCCAATATTCAACCATCAGTTGGTTCATATTTCATAATTTTTACATAATGTTTGGGTGAATTTAGTTTTTTTTTCAAAAGTGTATTTTATGCAACAAAAACACACGTGATGCAACAACAACGTGTTCTAATTAGACTAAAAACTAAAATATTACTGTAAAAATATATTATATTATAATTTTTTTACTTTACCAAATAAAAACAATGTTAGAAAACTATGTTCCCATAGATCATTTTTGCCTGACTGAAAAATAAAATAAAGGATAAACGAAACAAAAAAAAGGATAAATAATTAATTAATGATAAAAAATTAATGACTCCCCCCTGTGGCCCTTCAAAATAAATCACTAGGACTGTTTTCACGCGAGATCAGCTCGTTAAAGTTTGATCTTTTATTGCAGAATAAAAAAACGCATCTTTCATTTGTTGGGTTTATTTGAATAGATGTGAAATAATCTTAAAAACAATTATCTGTTGAAAAAAATACACAATTTAAAGCATTTCAATCCATAACCTAAGAATATACAATGTTTTCTTTATAAAAACGAACTCACTTCTTTTTTCTTCTTTTTTCTTGCAGTTCGCAGAAGGAGAAGTGCGCAACCTGGAGCTCTGGCAGGACACGTGTGCGGTCTTTACGCGCAATAATGTCGCCTCTAGAACACACGGAGCAGCTGGAAATCTCACGTGAACGCACACACACACACACACACACACATACGCAAGCAACACTGTTTTGTGCGTCTGAACAAATGGACGCACTTGTTAAAAATGGAAAGATAATCAAAAGTGTGTTCTGGTTGTGTTCTGGTTGTGTTCTGGTTGTGTTCTGGTTGTGTTCTGGTTGTGTTCTGGTTGTGTTCTGGTTGTGTTCTGGTTGTGTTCCGGTTGTGTTCCGGTTACCAGGCCCGGATCCCCTGCAGGGAGCCCTGACAGGACGTGACCGCTGTCCCTTGGTGCGTCTGCGGCTGTGAGGAGCCGCTGAGGCCGCTCACGGTTCCCAGGTTCATGTTCATGAAGGCGTTGGAGGAGCTGGAGGGCGGGAGCGCGGGGAGGCTCGTGTACGTGCAGCTGTAGTTGCTGTTGTACGCGGGGCTGTTGTACGCGTACGCCGGGTATCCGTTGTAGCTGTACGGGTTGGATGCGTACGGAGCGGCGGCGGCTGCGGCCGCGGCGGCGGCGGCGGCAGCGGCGTAGCTTTGCGCGCCGCCCAGACAGGGCTTCCCATCGCGGACGAGCACCGGCACGGCGACGCGCCGGGGCGGAGGAGGGTGGTGCTGCTGCCCCGCCGCCTCCAGGGACTTGTCCTGCCGCTGCCGTTTGCACTTGTAGCGCCGGTTCTGGAACCAGATCTTCACCTGGTTGGAGGTGAGCTTCAGGGTGGTCGCGAGGTGCTCGCGCTCCGGCGCGGACAGGTAGCGCTGCTGCTTGAAGCGTCGCTCCAGCTCAAAGACCTGAGCCTGAGAGAAGAGAACCCGCGGCCTCCGCCGGCTCCGCTGCTTCTGCACCGGCCGATCACCGTCTGCCTGACCGCCTTCTGCTGCGTCATCCCGGGACACGAGCCCGCAACTCTCTGCGTGGAGAGAGGAGAGAAAAGTCAGGTTAGAGTTTGGTTTAAGTGTCTCACAAAAACACAACAATAACAAATATAAAAAGGCAGAACAAGCTAAAAAATAATATTCATGTCATTCATTTAGATCATTATAGATTATTATCACAGAGAGACGACGACAGATTAATTCAACTGTCTTTGTCGCCTTCAATAAGTAAACAATGAAGTAAAAACAAATGTAAATAATAGGCCAGTGTGTGTGTGTGTGTGCTTTATTTAAATATACAATTACAAGATATTAGACTAAACTAAAAGTGCTAAACTTAATCTGCAACGGAAATTAATATGAATATTATCACAATATCCCATTCATTTTATAATCTATAAAACTAAAAGTGGAAAAACTTAAATCAGAAATAGTTTTAAACATTAGACTCTATAATTACTGTCATTTATTTCAAAAAAAATAAATAAATAGAGGCTGATCCACTTACTGTGTAGTTTCTGCATAAAATATGTTTGTTGTTTTTATTTTATTTTAATTAAATTTTCAGTGAAGTGAAAGTCTTTGTTGTTGAACTGTGAATCTACAGAATCATTTCTCTGCTGCTCATCTGTGTTTATGAGCTCTTCGCGGTGTCACCTCTTAAAAAGCCTCTTTAAACTAATTGTCGGTTTATGGTCACACATCATAACAGACGCGCGCAGCTCAAGCACTAGAAAGTGTTTGACATTTACAGACTTCACTGGATCCGTCTTTGGCCTCTGAAATCCGCTCTGTATCAGGGACTGATGACGTCAAATTACCTGCTCAGAATGTTATTAAATGATATTTGACACAAGTTTAATTTTTTTTAAAAGCCATAAAACATTATATTATTAATATTGTAGTTTTGCTTGTGTGACTTACTTTAAGTTGGAGGTCAAACGTGTTTAAATGTTTTGAATTTTTTTAGATTGAACTCACAGCTCGTGTGTTTGTAACAGAGGAAACTTTCCCTGCAGCGTTTGTTTGGTTAAAGTTGTTTTTAAGAGACAAAAAAACAGCTTTTATTTAAGTTCGTCTACTGTGCGTAATTATTATTATTAATAGTATTAATATATGGGTCCTTTGTTGCCCTTTGTTCAGCCTTATTCATTCATTATATATGTTTAACATAACCACTCACTGCTCTCCCGCTCCTCCAGCTTGGGTCCCTGCAGGCCCGGCGGGTGCGCGTACATGTCCGGGGACAGACGGTCCTCCTCCCGCACAGCCAGCGCGCTCAGGTACGCCAGGTTATCCTCTCCGTCCGAGAAGGAGGAACTGTCCCGGGTGACTGCGAGCATGCAGGACGGCGGGGTTTGGAAGAGCTGCTGCTGCTGGGGAGGCGACCCGGGCAGGTGCTGCTGATTATGGACCCGGTGCTGGAGCTCCAGTGTCCCGGCCTGCTGCTGCTGCTGCTGCTGCTGCTGCTGCTCCAGCTCCAGCTTGAGGATATCCTTGACGGAGAAAGGCGTGGAGGTGAGCGGACTCTGCAGCATCATGTCATCCAGCTCCTGCTCTGCACCATCGAGGAAATGAATCCCGCCGAGTAACATGCACTCCGCCTTTCTCCTCCGCGGCTCTTCTTCCCTAACAAGTAACTGCTCCTAATTCCAGCCTCTTTGGTGAGTGGAGGTGCGTTAAGCATCTGGAATGCCTCATTGCCGTAAATCGGAGGAAAACATGGGTTATTAGTCCCCCGGGGTTAGTCCACGCAGCTCTCTCCTCTGTGACAGATGTGAGTGGAGCTTGTACCGGGCAGAAGCAGCGGAGCGCCCGAGTCTGTGGCTCCTCTGGTGTCGGGGGAGGGGAGTGTTTGTGTGAAATGGAAAGTCCGTGCGCGCGGAGGGGGAAGCGTTTGTGAGTCTGGGGGTGGGGGGCGGAGCCCACATGCACGTGACGTATATGTTCTTCTTCTGCTGCTTTTTAATCCTAATTTGTGTGAATATGGAGGACAGAGAACTGCGCTGACTCCCTGATCCACCGCTGTGGCACTTTTTTTTACGCACGTGTCCTGCTGTGAGAACCGCGTGAATTGAGCTGCGCTGTGACCTTAGTATTTGACCAACTGTACCTTCACTTTGCTTTGTTGTGTTTTAAAAAGTGTTTTGCACATTTGTTGTTGTTTTGCACATGGGCAAAATAGCTGCGGTGCTGGTTTTTGACCCGTGCGTAAAAAGATACTTTTACGCGTCTTGGAGATGTGGCCTGTGAGGTGGTGCGTCAAGGTCATCGGTCAAGTCAGGTGGATAATGAGCTTATAAAGTGTCCTGTTAACCTGGTTAACTCCAGCCTCACGTGCTGCTGTGTCACAGATTTGAATGATATTCGTCTTAAACATAAAGAATCGAGTCCTCAGAGTTTCAGAGTTCACTCTCAGTATTTCCTGTCGTGACTCCTTACAAGGACATGATGTCCACGGGGCTGAGGTTGGATGAAAATAACCAAACTTTAGAAAACTTGATGTTTACTCTGCATTTTTTTTGACGCGACGCCAGCAGACACCGATCAGCGCAACTGCAGAGAGCGGGAAAAGGCGCACGATCCATATACAGACGTGACCATTTTTGGTAAAAGAGGAAACAAACGAGTTTTTTAAAAAGACAGAAACGTGAAAAAGAACATTTTAAAAGTTACGTTAAAGGAATAAGTGTTGAATTGCGGAATACAGTACAGGCCACATCATGACCTCGCCCCTGCAGCAGGAGTCAGTGCTCCGTGTCGCTCTTTATCTCGGGTGTTGTATTAATAACCGCTCAGAGCAGATAAGCGGAGCCTCAGGGGCAATTAAAATTCCTCCCGCAAAACTGTGTGACGTTTTTAGACGCGTCTAATCTGCTCCTATCAGCTCCCCTTTCCGTTTTGCTGCGGGAGCCTCGGCCTCTGTCACTGCGCTTCTTCCACATGCGCCGACGGCGTTTTCTGGACTCGGACACTGAGCAGGTGGACGCTGCCGTCACTGCTGCAGGAGCCAGAATTCATTTGAATTTTACTTCACTATAATGAAAATAAAGGAATAATAAGAATAAGAATAAGAGGGAACATAAATACAATAAAAAATGTTCACGATCAGTTTATAAAGAGATGGTGAAACAATCATCACCAAACTTGGTCTATTTCTGTTGAAAGCGCAGCGACATGATGACGTTAATACTGTTTGAAAACACCGTCTCACTGCCAGCATACCATCCTACTGATTTATTCCGAAGTGCCAAAGGTCATTCCAACACCTCACCATTTACAAAGACGTTATTATGTGTCCTCTGTTCCTGTAACATGACAACAGTTAGTGACGTCACTGAGGATCTTACATTAACACATTAGTATCATTAGCATATTTAATCTCAAACATTAAACATTTTATTAGAGACTAAGTTTAAAAGCACGTGTGTGTGTGTGACGTGTGTTAAATGCCAGGCTGTTCACTCACGAGTGTGTGAGTGCACACTCACACCTGACTCACATATACTTAGAAACCTGGTTTCCCATAATGCATCAGTCATTTTAAACATATCACTGTTAGTCAGATGTTGGCAGATAAACAGTAGGTGGCACTAAATTGGTGTCAGAGGTTTTTAGAAACATCTGTGCCGTTTGTATTTTTTAACGTCGTAAACTACTTTTTTCACTTTTTTTCACTATTAGTGTTCAATAAAACACTTTATGGCTTTGATTCAAAGTTCCTGCAGAATTCTATATATTTTCCATTCCATAAATGAACACTAGAGGGCTCTATGGAGCAGTGTCTCTGTTTGTTAGCCTGTATCTCAGCTTCTCGACATTTTGATTGACAGCGTTGTTAGCCAATGAGAAGCAGCAGAACGCCTTTGGCTAATGGCGCTAACGTCAGCTAGAGACGCCCGGAATGTTTTGAGAGTAACACAGGAAGTCCGGCTGATGTTCTTTTCACGGATAAACATCAAAAGTAAGAGCTTTTTTAAAAAAATAGTTTCTGTTGTCTTTATTGTTTGTCTTTTATCTCCGTGATGCTTTGTCGTCGCCTGTTTTGACGTGAAAACGCGAAGTCACTGCTTTCACTTGAGCCTGTGAATGGAGTGTGTTCTGGACAAAGTGTTGTGGTTGAGCGGGAAGTTTGACATGTAGTTCTTTATTGAGTTACGCCTGAGCTGTTTGACACATTTAAAAATAAGTTTCACGATATTTTCTGGCGCAGAATCTCTCAGGGTCCTCCAATTGGGGGAATCTTCAGGGTTTAGGTTTGGTCTGTGATTATAGGAGAAGCTAATTAATACTTTGGTGAAGTGGACATCGTTTTAGAGGACGACAGACAGTGATAAATGTTTTACTCTCCGTTATGTCACAAACATTATTATCGCGAAGATCTTCAACATTTTACAGAAGAAGAAAAACAAACAAATTAGATATGAAAACAGTCCAAATGTTAAAGCTCAAGGGATTGTTTTTAAGTGTGGCTACAGAGTCTGTGCTGACTGCACTGTGTGTGTGTCTGTGTGTGTGTGTGTGTGTGTGTGTGTGTGTGTGTCTGTGTGTGTGTGTGTGTGTGTCTGTGCCCAGAAGACAGACACACACACACTCACACACTCAGTGTAAACACGGCTGCCAGCGAGGGACAAGAGAGGAAAAACAGATTTAAATCCTCACCATATGAAGTCTTTGCCTGCTGACTACAACACACACACACACACACACACACACACACACACACACACACACACACTGGTAAGTTGACGTCACTTGTGTGAATCTAAACGAGGTTTTTCAAACACAGACGTTATAAAACAACACAGTTAAACTTCAGTCGATCACCAGCTCCATGATTATAAACCTCAGTTTGAGTGAATTTATTCTAAATGTAGATTTGATTCAGTGGCTAAAACATGATTTAAAAAACAAACAAAATGTCTCTGCTGACAGCACAGGACACATTCAGCACTAAATCTGTCAGTTTGACATCAAACCTGAAGTTTTTGTCATATAAATGTGACTAAACCCTGAAGAACAAACCACCCAGAGCCTCTGACTGACTCCTCACACAGGTTGTAAATATCCCGCTGTGCATCTCTATCTATGGAAGCTGCCAGCAGACGCACGTAGACTTCCCGGCGACTCTCTCCAATTCCTGCTATATCATCATCAGCGCGTCCTCATAAAAAAGTGCCAAACAAGGCGGCGCAGTGTTTAGACTGGCACACGGACGCCTACGTTCACTTTAAATAAGCATTAAATCCAATGACGCCAGGCTGAGTCACATGGACCAAACGCCGTACAGCTGATGTGGGAGAAGAGATCAAGCTGCTTCAGTTCAGTGGAGTGACAGGACACAGGTTTCCAAAGCAGTGTTCAGGCAGTTGGTGAAGAATAATCTGGATTATATTCAGCTCCATCTAAACTGAGATAGGGATAATAATCTGACAGTGGGATTCGGCCGTAACTCGATGAAAACAAGCTTTTATTTTTGGGCTCATTCACTGTCACCAGGCCCAAAACCTTTCTGCAGATTCACCTTTAAGGCCACGTTATACTTCTCCGACTGCGTAACCACGGAGACCCCTGCAGGCTTCATAGTTCTCCGTCGTGGTGACGGACACACACTGCTATTTCCCGCCCGATCAGTAGGGGTCGCTGCGCAAGGTTGTTGTGCTTCAGTGAGCAATGGCGTCCGAGAGAGAAAGACTGTTGTTGTTGTTGAAACAGTGGCCGTTTCTCACTTTTCTGTGTCACGGAACGCAGTTTTAAGATCATTTGAGGCGAGAAATGATCCATTTAGAACAGGGGTTCTCAAAGTTCTGATACCTGAGGCCAATTTAGGAACCCAACATTGGACTGAGGGCCGCCAAAGGAAAAAAAAACATAGAAATCCCATTTGTAATCATTTTAATGACCATATTTCAGTTCTACAGTTTAGCGTTAAGTAATATAAGTGTTAATATAATGTAATTTAAGCATTAATATAATAAAGCTTTTTAATTTACTGGGTAATTACCCAGTATTTTGGCCATTGTTCTTACCTTCTAATTACAGGTTAATACCAAGTAACACATTTCTGTTACCATATATTTACTGGGTAAATAGCTAGTAATTGGGGGCTGTAGCTACCTGCTTATTACCAGCTTATAACACAATAATACACTAAAATTCACCATATAGAAACCAGGTAAATACCCAGTATTTTTGTTTACACTTATTGGTCTGTATCCAGTAATGTCCAATACACATTTAACAAGCTTAGTCGCTCCTGAGTTAAAACTATCAACTGTAATTCATTGCGGGGCCAGAAATGTTTCTGCAGGCCGCCATTGGCCCCCGGGCCGCACTTTGGGAACCAATGATTTAGAGTCTAAACATGTGCTGTGTGAGTTAAGATATGACGTATTTATAGTTTGGCAGCGACGTTGGCGTCGGCGGTGATCAGCTCCGCCCTCTGTGAGCCGGCACAGAGCAGCGTTATCTCGGCCTGTCCCGAGGACCAATCACAGCCCTCGTCGTCTCTGTTGTCCCTTGACAGAGTGACGGACACTTAAGAAATATTCCGTGCAGCTGGAGACGACGCAGAGACTCTGACCCTCATTTAAAACCAAGACGACTGTAGTGGTCGTTTATATCACAGTCCATGTTTCTACGACAGGTCTCTGAGGCTTAAGCTTTACAAGACGACCATCTGAACACAAACCGCTAAAGTGGTCGTGGCGTTCCCACTTTTTATTCTGCGTTTAGATGAGCGTCTTTGGGTGTAAATCTGTACGCACATGGTGACGCAAAAGTGTGTGAAATGTGATGTAGGGTGCATGCCAGGTGGCTAGGTGGCGCTGTGAAAGGCTGCCATACAACAACAGCAGGAGCGTTGAAATTTCCTTCTACTTCTCTCTAGTAGCGTGAAGTAGCAGCTAAAGGATTCTAATCCCACATGTTTGTTGTTGTTTGTCTGTTCTGCACATGGATCTGACGTCAGCGTACAGGAGGATAGTCAGCGTGAGCAGCTCAGAGCTCACTTTAGTGTTTTCTACGGTGGCCCTGAGGTGCAAAACACAAACCCAAATCAAAAAACACAAACGCAAATCAAAAAACACAAAAACATTAACTCAAAACGGAAACACAAATCAAAAACACAAACACAAAAGCAGAAAACACGAAAACATTAACTCACAACCCGAACAACAAAAGCAGATTTGTGTTTCCGTTTTGAGTTAATGTTTTTGTGTTTTTGATTTGCGTTTGTGTTTTTGATTTGTGATGTGTTTTGCACCTCAGGGCCACCGTAGTTTTCAACCCTTTAGACGGGAACGCCACGTTGGAGCGTTTTTAACACTTTACACTCTGGAGGGTGGGGTTTTTTTTGTGTGTGTTTTTAAGCCCCAAAAACGCTGTCATCGTCTAAACAGCGGTTTTGTTTCTGAGTCGTGTCGAATCAGTTGTTTCTCACAAGTATCAGGAAGTAAACCCAGGTAAACGTTGACGTCAGTTTATTAAAGACAATCAAATAAAAACAAATGTCTGGTCCAGTACCAGAATATTACAGTCCAAATTACAAATACTACACATCCACACGTGCAAATGCCTCCATATCCTAACACGACTGCCCATGTGACCAAACTGCCTTAAAGCTTGAATACAACATGCTAATAACCAGAAATATAGCATATTAACAACGTATTACATATACTACACTTTAGCATTTAACCCTACAGAATGACTCTGAGTGGCTCTAACAACAACCTTCAGTTGTGTTCCACAAGAAAAAGAGTCTTAAACACAATATCCTCACATTTTTCTATGGATCTGAAAACAGTTTTAATCAAATTCTTTATAAAAAGTAAAGTGAATGCAGGTGACTACTTAAACTCAGGTCTGGATGCAAATAGTTGTTGTTTGGAGACTGTGTTTGTGGATGCAGCCTCAGGGTCGGGGTGGGGCCGGCCCCCCCCTCTTCGCCCCGAGCCTCTGAAATGCCTTGAGACGGCCCTGGGTGTTGAAAGTGCAACATGTATCAGTGAAAGAGTCAGATGTTTATCTGCAGCAGGAGAGCTCTTTGTGCTTTGGTGAGCCTCGGGGATCCTGAGTGGCACCCCTGACATTTTTGTGTGTGTGTATGTGTGTGTGTGTGTGTGTGTGTGTGTGTGTGTGTGTGTGTGTGTGGACACAGATAAATGTCCATCAGGAGGAAGGAGGAGGTTGTTGAGCTTGTACGATGTGACTGGTGCTGACAGAGGTGGAAGGAAGACTCTGACCTCTGTGGAGCTTCTGTTTTATCTGACACACAAACACTGATAAGACTGAGAAATAAAACGTCTGAAGGAAAACTTCAGTCATGTGCAAAAAACAGTCAAAGTTTTATTTACAAAAATATACAAACATATATGTACTTCTGCTTGTTTCCACAGCTGTTATTATTATTATTTATATTATTCCATGTAGCATTAGCAGGTCTATAATCAGCAGAATATCCTCATATTTGATGATGTAACTGCTTTAACTCCACTTTTCATGTTCCAGTGAAATGTCAGTGTTTCTGTTAAGAGTGAGAAAAGTCAAGAAAAGAAGATTATATTGAGATTTGTTTCTATTGTTGTTCAGGTTGTTCAGATGTTAGAGAACATGACGCACTGATGCTATCTGTGTGCGCGTGTGCGTGTGTGCGTGTGCGTGCGTGTGTGCGTGCGTGTGCATGTGTGATGGTGAAGGTAACAATAGGAAACGCTACACCTCTCGTCTGCTGTCATTTGCGGCCCAGCGGAGGCGCCAGGCGGCTCTGGATGAGTGTGTGTGTGTGTGTGTGTGTGTGTGTGTCAGGTCTATTCAGCCTTTATAACACACTCATAACCCAGTGAGGGAATAAATAATAATAATAATAATAATAATAATAATAATAAAACTGCTCAATAAATAAAAAGCTCCCAAAAGGCAAAAAATATAAATAATTTATCTTTGATTGAAAAAAAAAAAAATTGTGATCCATAAATGTCACATGACGACTTGTATCTACACAATCTATTAACCTTTACTAGGTAAAATAAAAATAAAATATATTTAAAAAAATTGTTTACAGGAACAATTAGAATACATTACAAAAATAATGATTTATTTTCGTCTTTACATATTTTGTCTGATGGTGTGTGTGTGTGTTTTAAATCACGTTAATTATAACAAAAATTAATTGATATCGTGGATCGTCTAATATTATAATGTTTCCTAGAATCTTGAGATAACGTCTGTTGTTAAAAATGATTTTATTTAAATTTGGGCCTGAAAAAAAATCCTAATTTGTGTTGTTTTTAATTTGTAAGTTTTGACAAAATTTAAATGTTGTCCACGATTTGTGCCACATTGAACAGAAATGTTATGATGCACAGTTATATATTTACTGTGTTTAAATATTTGAATTATACTGTTTAATTAAAAAAAAAATCATATTTAGTTATTCTTAACATAACCTTTATTATAGACATACATGTGTGTGTATTTGAAGGCCCAGCGCGTCCGTGCGTAAAAGTTCGCGCGTCGCGGCGCCTGCGGCTTAAAGGCTACTCGTGCGCGCGTGTGCCCGCGCGTGCCCGCGTGTGTTTAGATAGCAGAGGCCTGTAGCCAGTAATAGCTCCATTAGGGCGAGTGAGAAGACACTATCTCAGTGATCCGTAACGTCTACGTCCGCCCGCCACACACACACACACACACACACACACACACACACACACACACACACACACACACACACACACACACACACACACACACACACACACACACACACACACACACACACACACACACACACACACACACAGGAGAAAAGAAAAACGTGTTAATTTTCATAATTAATCATTCTATTTGTTTCTATTCGTCCTGAAAACAGAGGAACACTAACTGACCAACATCTGTGCGTAAAAACATCTGTGCGTAAAAACATCTGTGCGTAAAATCATATGTGCGAAAAAACATCTGTGCGTAAAAACATCTGTGCGTAAAAACATCTTTGCAAAAAAACATCTGTGCGTTAAAACACCTGTGCGTAAAAACATATGTGCGAAAAAGCATATGTGCGAAAAAACATCTGTGCGTAAAAACATATGTGCGTAAAAACATATGTGCAAAACAACTGTGCGTAAAAACATATGTGCGTAAAAACATATGTGCGAAAAAACATATGTGCGTAAAAACATCTGTGCGTAAAAACATATGTGCGAAAAAACATCTGTGCGTAAAAACATCTGTGCGTAAAAACATCTGTGCGTAAAAACATATGTGCAAAACAACTGTGCGTAAAAACATATGTGCGAAAAAACATATGTGCCTAAAAACATCTGTGTGTAAAAACATATGTGCGTTAAAACATCTGTGCGTAAAAACAGGAAAAAAAGGATTTGCGTAAATGAAGTCACTGATGTAAGATTGTCATTGACATGTGTGAGGTGTTAAAGGTGTGTAAAAGGTGCCGATGATTGGTTAACCTCGTGGTTTACCTCATACCTCGCGGTTTACCTCGTGGTTTACCCTCGCGGGACTTCTGTTTCTCGTTTCCTGTCACGCGTGCCGCCAGCGCGCGCTGACAAACGAGCGACTTTTCCCGGCAGAGGAATTCCTGATTAATGTGGGAAATGAGAGGAGAGTGAAACTGGATTGTTTCTCTTTTTCATAAAGTCAGTGATCTCCACTTTCCTCTCTCTCTCTCTCTGTGATGGATGAGTGTTTTTTCATTTTATTCACTTCTCATATTGAGGAATAAACCTGAGCTGGAGGAGATGAGGAGATGAGGAGATGAGGAGGCAGGAGATGAGGAGATGAGGAGGGAAACGTGGACCCTAAAGCCTAAAGCCTCCACTTCCATTGTTATTACTGCAGAGGAAACAAGTCGTTAGAGCCTCTGCGCTGATTTATCACCCTGTTGTTTCGCCTCCAGACGATTGTTTGCGTCTCATTTGTTGAGCAGAAAACTGTGCAGATGCATCAGGTGTTGGATTTATTCACCTCTGTAAGACTCTTACATGAGGGTCACGTGTTCTTTATGAAGAATCATTCTGTCCGAGAGAAACTGGAGCGATGTCCTGGTTCCTGAGGAGAAGTCTGTCTGTCTGTGTATAAACTGGAGGGTATTAGTGCCTCAGAGGGAGGGAGGGGGGAGGGGGGGGGGGGCAGACCACTCCATCACGGCGCAGACACTGCGGATTCCCCCTCTCCTGCGCCATTAGAGCCCATTTTCTCCTCCTTTATCAG
This sequence comes from Microchirus variegatus, assembly GCF_963457635.1. Lineage (NCBI taxonomy): Eukaryota > Metazoa > Chordata > Actinopteri > Pleuronectiformes > Soleidae > Microchirus > Microchirus variegatus. The sequence goes on from NC_139824.1 coordinate 18,875,285, forward strand.
CTCTCTATCTCCCAAACAGCGTCCAGGCTGACGCTAAACAACCTGCCAGAGATTGAGCGATCAGTCAGAGAGAGAGAGCCCGGGGGCCAAGACCAGGTCTCCCCGTCACTGAGCTCACTGTGCTGCCCGCGGATCAGGCTCATGCTCTGGGTCGCGTGAGCAGGAAAAACCGCGAGTTTTTCTTCTAGATACCAGAAAAGAAAAGAAAACGATTCCTGTGCGTAAAATGGAAGAGAATGTTTGTGGAAAAGCACAGAATGACAAACAATCGTCGTAATGCACGACATTAAACCACAGCAGCTTATATTTCGACAAACTCAGTCAATGATTTCCTTAAATAAATAATAATAAAAACAAAAATCTGTTAAATCCTGGTGTAAAGATATGAAACTTTTACTGATTTAAATGTAAAGAATCTTTCACTCTCAGTAGTTCACACGTGGGTCTTTTTCATTCCTCACATTATCTGGTCATTTATGCTCCAGTCTTTTATGAAACATGAGCTGATATTGAAAGAGGAGAAAATGAACTTTAAAGAGGAAACAACCTGAAGATGTTTATGGTTAAATATTTGATCCATTAACCATCAAAAGCTTTTAAACTCCTCACTCTTGGATTTATTTATTTATTAAACTGTTTCTGTTTGTTCTGCTTCTGTCTCTGTTGTCGTTTAAAGATCCATGAGACATTAAACTCTGAGCTCTCAGTCAAATCTGCTGCACGAACTCATTCGTTCATTAAACACAGAGAAAGTTCTCATTCACGACCTCTGACTGACGGAGGCAGCAGATACTGTTATTTTATTTTAAAGAACACATTATTAATGTATAGTCCTTAGTCATTTATTTTTAAATAAATTCGAAATAAATATATATATATATTTACAAATAAATTCAACTTCAACTTAAAAATAAAAGTTCACCTGCTGCCTTAAAATGTGAGACTGACAATTCATAAATAAGTTGTTTAACTTTAAATATCCTTAATACAAAGAATACAAATACAATACAAACAACATTTTTTTTATGTCAACTCATTTTAAGTCAAGTGTTAAGTCAAGTGTAAAATGTAACAACAATTATCTCATTTGTTAAAGACAATATATTTATTTTTTTACATTTCACAACTTGTTCAATTTGTCCATTAATATCTATTAATATTACTATATATTATATATATTAGTTTATATGTTTTATGAGACACGTGTCCACTCTGCAACTTTACATTTTACTCGTGGAGTCTCGTGCGCACATAATCCGACATACAGTGACAATGGATTATGATAATTATAACATATATTATATTATTATAATATAAAAATGAGCAGCACTGTGTATTTTTGAAGACTGTGTATAATATACACAGTCTATTATTTTCGCTTCACCTCCACGCGCTTTGGTGACTTTTACGCACGGCTGGCACAGTTTATGGCACGGTTTATGGCGCGTTGACCTGCCAGTTCCCCCCGCACCTCACACCTCAGCCATAGGACGCAGAGCCCGGGCCGTCTCCGCTCCCTCCGCGGCTCTGCGGTGCAGTGTTTAGGCGGAGGAAGAGTCTGTTTCCTGGATCAGGCTAAACACGGGCCTCCGGAGCGCCGCGCTCAGCCGGGACCAGGCGGGACCAGGCGGGACCAGGCGGGACCTGGCCGCCTCTGACCGGATGGACACGGGGCAATACATCACTTTCGAGGCCCCCACAGCTGTGGAGGCTCCGGACCAGAAGCCAAGGGCCCACTGCACCGCTGCTGCTCGGCTGTTTGTCATGCGTACGCCCGCGGGATGACAGCAGCAGCAGCAGCAGCAGCAGCAGCAGCATAAGCAGCAGCAGCAGCAGCAGGGTGGAGGGTGGAGGATGTTTACAGCTGCGTCTATAGCGAAGTTTCCTGCCATTAACTTTCACTTTCAGTGCAGGTCAGACATTAACGAGACCTCCGTCTGTGAACTGAAGCCTCAGCATCAGCATCAGCTCACAGACGGACACGTGGACTCTGATTTTCATGAGAAAGCATTTTATTTTTTAATTTATATATATTTTATGATCCTGAGACGTGATTTTATCTTTATTTCGCCTCAGATACTGAATTCAGATTCAGTTTAAATCTCACACGAGCTTCTTTCAGCTGAATTTAACCCGTTAGACTTAGTTTGAGATTTATTTATTTATCATTTTTATTTTACTACTTTGATTTAGCCTTGATGATTTTATTTAACAGTACACAGTGAGGGACCAAATGAACAAAACAAAGACAAACATAATAATAATAATAATAATATCAATCATTTTAATATTTGCAAATTTAAAAATATGACTTCAATTAAATGAAGTTTGTTCAGACTAATGACAAATACATGAATTCACTATGAAATATTTCTGACAGTCATTTGTACTTTAATATAAACTGATGATCATTAGTATACATTTGATATTTGTTCATATAATAAACATGTAAAAATACTGCACTGAAATAATAGAAGAGTAAAATTATTATTTAGTTCTTAAAAGTGAACAAATGTGAGTCTTTAAAAGTGTTTCAGTAAAGTGAAGGAACTCGTGACACAGGTCGTGTTTGTGTTTGTTTTCACGCTGTTTATTGTGTTGATGGTGAAGCCTCAGGATTATCCCTGTGTGTGTGTGTGTGTGTGTGCATGTGTGTGTGTGTGCACATGTGTGTGTGTTAGGTGTTTACTTTAATATGTAAAACAGCACCTCAGGTTGTGTGTGAAGGGTGTTTTTAAGGCTGTTCTTTCTTGTATTTGTTGCCTCTTTATGACATTTCTCTGTCATAAACACTGACCTTGTCAGGACCAGAGTCCTCATGGAGACCAAAACCTGGTCCTAATGAGGCCAAACATCATAATCCGAGGAACTGGAGAAGAAAAGTTTAGAGATTATGGGAAAAGATCATTCTGTCTAAATGAACGGACGTGAGTGCAGTTGAGAAGAATATCTGTGTGTGTGTGTGTGTCAGGAGTGTGTGTGTGTCAGTCAGGTGTGTGTGTGTGTGTGTGTGTGTGTGTGTGTGTGTGTGTGTGTGTGTGTGTGTGTGTGTGTGTGTCAGGTGTTGTGCGATTGAGTTTCCTCTGAAGTGAACTTGATGCTGTAACTCAGTCCAATAATGAGTCTGTAGAACATAATAATTAGCTGTAGAGTCGTGTAATGATGATGATGATGTGTGTGTGTGTGTGTGTGTGTGTGTGTGTGTCTCATGTAAGTACAGTATTGTGTTGTCCTTCCTGTTGTTGTAGAGTCTAGTAAAATATAAGTGATATTATTTTCATTTGGCAGAAATTGAAGATAAATGATTTGTATGGTGATTAAATCACATGATTATATTTATATTTTATTTTCCACTGTCACAGGTGAATGTTATGCTCTCGCTCACATGTGCAGAACAAAGTCCCTCAGAATCAGAATCTGTTGTGGAGCTTTTCCATCACGATGTCAGTCTTTGTCACATTTAATCAACAGATTATGAATGAAACTTCACTTTTACAGAGAGTGGAAAGAGAAGAACATTTAGAAAAGTATTATCAAACTTATTATAAATGACAGTTATCATCATCATCTTCTTGTCCAGGGTGTGACATCATCTGGGATTGATTCCAGCTCTGCATGTGACTCTCAGAAAAATACAAGCCGTAGATGTTGGCAGTAAGATATTGTGTAATATATAATACATAATATATAGTAATAGTTACAGTTGTAGTATTGTAGTATTGTGAAATAAGAACAAAGAGGAGCTGATCATTGACTTCTTATGTCGTCTTTTTAGGGTTGAAAAAACAAACTGTATTATAATATTTATTTATTTTTGTGGGTCCTTGTCTTACAGAGACATCTACATATATATACATATATATACATATATTAATGCACATGTAACAACAGCCTCAAGTTAGCAAATGAGTGATTTGCCCATAAATTAGCAGAGAAAATGCAGCTTTAATTCACTCTTCACTGTATTATGGAGCTTTTCCATGATTCAATTTCTGGCTCATGTTGACTCTGCTTTTCCATCAGTTCCTGTTACCTGGTGGTGTTTTTGGTACCTGCTCTGGTGAGGATACAACACACACACACACACACACACACACACACACACACACAAGCACACACACACAATCTAAAGGTCAGAGAGAGGTCGCTGCTGTCACCAGGACAGAGATGGGAAACTATTATCGGAACAATTGTGAAGTGACTATAACTCATGTGAAAGGAAGTTGTCTTGTTGTGCGTGCGTGTGTGTGTGTGCGTGTGCGTGTGTCCTAATGACTGTAGGTCTACACACAGATCTATGTATAGATGATTTACTTTAAAACTCCCACACATGCATCCTCTCTGTCCTGAAGTACACGCAATAATGAGCCGAGACAAGAAATGATGATTGATCACTGATAGATTCTCTTTTCCCAAGCCCGTAAACACACACACACACACACACACACACACAGAGTGTGTACGTGTGTGTCCCTGTGCTCTGATGTGACCTCACAGACAGTAAACAGTGTTTCTCAGCGATGGATTCAGGCTGTTTTCTCTCTCTCCGTTTCCCTGTGGCGTCGTCGTCAAAGTGACAGTGTGTTATTGGACAGACTGTGAGGCTCCTCCATCACACGCCAACGCTGTAAATACAACGCTGGGCCACAGTCGCTGCTGTTTGTGCCTAAGAAACGGTCTCTTCCTCTAAAATGTTTGTGGACAGTAAACTCTGCACATTTAAAAGAAGAGGGGGGGGGGGGTTCAGGGTCACACACACACACATGTGCAGCTGCACTCCTGTCAGATGTTCAGCAGACTCAGGGGCGCAGCTTGCGAACAGGCAGGGCAGGCAACTGCTTGGGGCCCCCGAGCCGATAGGGGGGCCCCCCCGACACTCGGAGCCTTGCAGAACGATAACTTCACACAGGTTAACGTGAGGTGAGGCCCCTTTAGGGAGGTTTCCTCCTGAGATGTCGTTGCACATCGCCCATTGTTTTTTAACGACGGGAATGCGCCACATTTAGGCTTTTGTTAAATGGCCTAAACGTGGTTTATATCTCACACTTGAAGCCACCATTTATGTCGTCGTGATCAGAAAAAGCCTTAACCCGAGAACACCGTCGATCAAATTCAAAAACAGCATCACTAACGCCGGGCGAGATAATAAATACACCCAATAAAAAGTCATCAAAATATATCAAAACATGACATATTTGAAACTGTGTCATGTCTAACAAAATGAAAGAAAAGCATCACGAGCGGACGAATGTAAAAATGCTCCAAAATTACTGGAAAATAAGGAATTTGGGAACAAAAAAAATTAAAAAAAAAGATGAAAATTTGGTTTTCATGAAAATCACATAAATGTATTTGCTGGGGTGCGCTGGGTCGTCAGTTTCAGGTTTGACCAGAGGCGCAGTCGATAGGGGCCCCCCCGACACTCAGAGCCTGAGGGCTGTTTTTACGCCTCCCCGTCCCCCTTAAACAACAATGACATCTCAGTAGTAAACCCCCCTAAAGGGGCCCCACCTCACTTTAACCTGTGTGAAGTTATCGTTCTGCAAGAGGATTATTTACAGTGTAATGCATATCTTTTTTACTCACTTAATATATCTTTATTTTTCAGTTATTTACAGTATTTTATTGTTCTATATATTTATAATGTTTTATAATGTGGGCTCTTTACAGTATAATGTATTTTTTTACTACGTTTATATCGTTTTTTAAAAGCTATTTACAGTATTTTATTGTTCTTTACATTTATATTTTCACATACTTTTTAATTACAAGGTTTTTCCCAAAAAAATATTTTGAACTCATACATTTTTCGTTGGTGTCAGATTATTTATAACATAATGGTGATGAACGCTGGTTGGAAGGAAGGGCCCCCTGGGAATGTTTGCTTAGGGCCCCTACAGACTCTAGAACCGCCTCTGAGCAGACTTCAAGGCCTCATGATGCTGGTTCTGGTCCTAGTGCACGGTTCTCATGCTCTATAACGTCTCACTTTCTCATCTTTGGACCATTTCATCACAGAGGAATAGTTTGCATATCCACTGAAATTCACAGTATTTATTATTTCACATTTCTTATAATAACTTACATCATAACCCTTTATGTCTTGGTGTGTTTCTGTGTTTCCACGTCCAGGCTGTTGATCTAAAATGTGAAACGCACATTCTGGCTGGTTTTTATAGAAACTTTAGTTTAATCTTTAGTCTCTGAGGTTATTAAAGGTGCATTATGTAATAAATGATAAAATCCTCCTAATATGTCACAGAGACTCAGGAATAATGTTCATATAACAAACTGAACTCACCAACAACAACAGTACATTAAGTACATTAAGTAGCCTTTAAGTAAAGGTTATTCGGTTATACGTTCACTCGTGTACAGTATATACATTAATTGACTCCTTTCTGCTGACTTTCTGCAGTGATCATGTGACGTAGTGATGGAGGCTCATTTGTCCTGGTGAAGGCCTCGTGCCTGTGTCAGTTCCTCTACGGTGGCCCTGAAGGCTCAAAAATAGATAACAATGAGGCCATCAGTCAGTCGGGCACACGAGGACATGGTCAGGGATAAAGACTGAGAGGAAGTCATTTTATTTCCCCCTGATGTTAAAGTCCTCAATTCAAGATGGATGTTCCAGGCGTCACTGTTCTCTTTCCTTCTGAATATCACACAGAGAATAAAGATGGACGTAGTGACGCGTTATATCATCTATTTTCCTCTGAATGGAAACAAAATGTTTTATGGACGAGGAGCTGCAAATAGAGATTGAGCTCCATTCTATCAATCTGAGTTGATCTTGCAACCAGCAGAGTCGCCCCCTGGTGTCCAAGTTCCAATTCGCGCTATTTTTTAGTGTGTATCTGCGTCATCACCTTGTTTACGAAGCCCTGAAGGTTCAAAACAAACAGTTCAGTCACTGCTGAGAACGCTGTGTTTTATTGTAATCTCGTTTCTCAGCGAGATCTCTGAAAAAACCCGGTCCGGTTACGTAAACACTGGTTCTCCTGAACAGCAGATCCTCCTGCTCCGGGCACTAGTCCGGGCACATCCGGTTGCGTACATTGAACCGCAGAAGAAGAATAACGTCCGTTGTGGAGGTGTTTCACGAGCGACAGTGTCTTCTGACTCTGGGTCTGACTCCGGGTCAAAGGTCGTCAAAGGGACTGAGGCGGGGAGTCGTGAAGAAGCTATTTTTAAACACTGTTAAAACAATGTTTTGATAATGAGGAGCAGTGCATCCACCGCTCCAGAGGGGGGAGCTGTGCTTCTGAGAGCAGGTGTGCTGAATATGTCACTTCCGGGTATTGGAAGTGACATATTCTGTCTTCTGGGGGTGAGATTTATGTCTGAAATATCGTGGCTGAGGAGAGCTTCAGTGAGGAGAGATTTCTATCGGCTCGTTTACAGCAACTAGGAGGTTTTTGAGCATAAAACCAAGTTAATGTATGTAAGTAGACCTCCATAACTAACATATATGTGCAACAGGACCACTCTATGTGACCTTTAACAGTAAATGACAGTTTCCTATATCAGTGCTTCTGCACTATGACTTTACTGGATTAAGGTGAAGCTGCAGAAGGAGAACACACACACACACTGAGTATCATAGCGTTACCATAGTAACCCGTGCAGACGTCTGGACGCACAAATCACCTGCAGTCACAACAACAGCAGCAGCAGACGATGATCTGCCCGGAAACGTTTGATTTAATGTCAGAGTAAACATGGCGTCTGTGTGGGGGGCGTGGCTTGGCCTGCATTGGTGGTTAATGGGGCGTGGCTTGTAAGACAGACATCTGTCTCATTTCCTGCTCTGTCACATAATAATGTGTGCGCACAACAACTTGTCAACACGGTAATTTACACTGCACACTGTGTGTGTGTGTGTGTGTGTGTGTGTGTGTGTGTGTGTGTGTGTGTGTGTCTGGCTGATCTCTGACAGGAAGTGATCCGTGTTACTGCGAACACATCAACAAACACGAGCAGGGTCTGTGAGGAGGAGGAGGAGGATGATGATGATGGTGAAGGTGCCTGTGCAGGGGTCAGGGGGGTCAAAGTGGGCGGAGCCTGTTGAGTGACAGCCTGTAGCAGCAGCAGTGTGTCTGCTGTTTGTTTAACCGTGAGGGCTGAGGACAGAGATGTGATGTTAGGATGTTAGAGCTTAAAGCTGCTGTAGGTAACACATGTTTGTGTAGCTGTTAGTCAATAATGATCAATAAAAGTGAGAGAGAATCTTAAAGCAGTAACTGGAATAAACTTTGATCATCAGTACAGTGTGTGTGTGTGTGTGTGTGTGTGTGTTCTTGTACTTGCAGCATACTGAGGACCAGTGAGGGTTTTTAACCAACAAAGTGAGGTCATTTTTACAGAGTGAGGACATTTTGACCGGTCCTCACTTTTTTTGTCAAACTTTGGACCAAAAATTTCACTCAATTTTTTTTTTAAATTTTGGTCGACATAGTATAGTATGACGTTTTTGTAAATTTTGGACAAAAAAATTTGGGTAAAATGTTTATTTCAAATTTTGTACGACAGTATAAATATGATGTTTTTGTCATATCTTGAACCAAAATGTTTTGTCAAATTTTGGACCAAATTTTTTGTTTTGTCAAATTTTGGACCAAAATTTTTTTGTCAAACTTTGGACCAAAATTTTTTTGTCAAATTTTGGACCAAATTTTTTTTGTCAAATTTTGGACCAAAAATTTGAGCGAAAATTTTAGAATGACGATTTTGTAAAATTTTGGACCAAAAATTACAACAACAACAAAAAAAAATCGCAAAAGTTTGCCAGCCCTTTTTGCTCTGGGGCTTCACCTGCAGACATTTTATGGTACTGCAACCAGTAGTTCTTTATAGATGTCATTCATGAAGTAGATATTTGTAATTGTGTTGATTTATAAAGTGGAAATGCTGGTCCTCAGTATGCAGCAAGTACAAGAATGTGTGTGTGTGTGTCAGCACGTTGACATGTTGGTGTGTGGATGCATTCTTCAGGGTTTCTTCATATGTGTGTGTGTGTGTGTGTCAGAGCAGGCAGAATCTCCCACTAAGCAGCTGTCAGAGCGAGCGCTGGCTATCGTCTTCCCTGGGGGGGGGGGGGGGTTGTCCTGTCAACTCGTCCCTCTGACGACTCTCTCTTCTCTCGGCCTAGCATCGGCTAGCCCCCGGCGTGTGTGTGTGTGTGTGTGTCAGAGTGTGTGTGTGTGTGTCCTGCTCTCTCTGGGGCTCTGGTAAATCTGATAATTGCTGACCTGACAATGAAACCCCCTGACCCCACCTGCAAACACCCCCCATCACTTAGACCTCCCCTACAGTGGCTGACGTACAGTGGCTCTCTCTCTCACACACACACACACGCACACACACACACACACACACACACACACACACACACACACACACACACACACACACACACACACACACACACACACACACACACACACACACACAAAGCATAATCCCTAACCATAACCAGTTAATCTCTAACCCTAAACTGAACCTAAACACAATAATTCACATTTTAGCCCCAAACTTAATCCATGTTCCTCAGAACTGAGGTTCTGCTTCATCAGGACCAGGTTTTAGTCTCTATGATTATGGGAGATAATGTTTTTTTTATATAATTATACTGTGGGAAATGGTTTTAACCCTCTAAGGTGCGCACCAAGAAAAAAATAAAAGCATTTATTTTAATGTATTTACTTATGATAACAATAACGAGAAATTAGACCTTACAGTATTTCAGATACAGGCCTCTACCAAACGGTGGAGACGTCTGTTCATAATAAACCTGGTTTGCATAATTCATAAATGTACAACATTGAGAACAAGTCACATTAACCCGTATTGAAAAATACAAAAACTATTTCAGGAATTACATTTAAAAAAATAAAAACAATTTTTTGGAAACCATCGGGATAACATGATGATTTACCACATTTAGATTAGATAAGTTTAAAACAACAAACTCACATGAGCGCTAGTGAAAATAACACAAGGTCCACAGTGTATTGAGGTCATAGTAATATTTTATTTTTGTTTGTTTCAAATAAACCAATGTAATCTAATAATCAAATATTCACGTCCATCACTGAACTCAACACCACTGCTATATAATAATGTGCAGCTGCACAAGAGGCAGGTTTGTGTCTGATGGTCATTCAATATATATATGTATATACAGAGAAAAACACTTTAAAAGTGTCTGATATTTCTGACAAAGTACAGTTTCTGACACAGTCGACCATTAGCAGACGTTGATGAACTACCCTTTGACTCTAAAAACCTGATTTTCAGACTCTTTATGTGCAGCAGGTCGTTCTCCTCTGCTGCTCACAGACAGCTGAACACATCACAACACTGAAAAAGTCAAAGAAAAAGAAAAAGCAAAGAGCGTCTGAAGTGTGAAAGGCCTCTGTCAGGCCTGTGGGCTGCAGTCAGAGCAGCAGAGCAGCAGATCAGGAGATCAGGAGCTGAGGCCACCAAACGTCCATCATGTCGACAAATTGACTCAATCGACTCCGAGCAGCAGAGCATTAGCTTTGAAATTCAACACTGTTGATGGTTCAGCAGAGTGTTTGTGGAGAGGGAAAGGGAAGAGAGCGTGTGTGTGTGTGTGTGGGGGGGGGGGGGGTGTGTGTGTGTGTGTGTTCTTGTAGCATACTGAGGACCAGTGAGGGTTTTTAACCAACAAAGTGAGGTAATTTTTACGGAGTGAGGACATTTTGGCCGGTCCTCACTTTGTTTTCATTGAAATCACTTCCTTAGGTTGCTATAACATGCTATACTCAATTTGTCAAAAAATTTAATTTTGGACGACTTTTTCTCAAATTTTGGACGATAATTTTTAAAAAAAATTTTGGACCAAATTTTTTTTTTTAATTTTGTACCAAATTTTTTTTTTAAATTTTGTACCAAATTTTTTTTTAAAATTTTGTACCAAATTTTTTTTTTTAAATTTTGGACCAAATTTTTTTGCATCAAATTTTGGGTAAATTTTTTTGCATCAAATTTTGGGTAAATTTTTTTGCATCAAATTTTGGGTAAATTTTTTTACACCAAATTTTGGACGACATAGTATAGAATGACGTTTTTGTCAAATTTTGGACCAAAAATTTTGTTTACATTTTTTTTTCAAATGTTGGGTCAAATTTTTTTCAAAATATGGGTCAACATTTTTGTTCAAATTTTGGGTCGAATGTTTTTTTTTAATTTTGGGTCAAATGTTTTTTTGTAATTTTGGGTCAAATTTTTTTTTCAAATTTTGGAAGACATAGTATAGTATGAAGTTTTTGTCAAATTTTGGACCAACATTTTTTTGTCAAATTCTCTTTTAAATTTTGGTCGACATAGTATAGTATGACGTTTTTGTAAAATGTTGGACCAAAAATTTAAAAAATAAAATAAAATCGAAAAAGTTTTCCAGCCCTTTTTGCTCTGGGGCTCCACCTGCAGACATTTTATGGTACTGCAACCAGTAGTTCTTTGTAGATGTCATTCATGAAGTAGATATTTGTAATTGTGTTGATTTATAAAGTGGAAATGCTGGTCCTCAGTATGCAGCAAGTACAAGAATGTGTGTGTGTGTGTGTGTGTGTGTGTGTGTGTGTGTGTGTGTGTGTGTGTGTGTGTGTGTGTGTGTGTGTGTGTGTGTGTGTGTGTGTGTGTGTGTGTGTGTCACACTTCACTGACATAGAAACATGCTGCTCCACAGAGACGTGAAGCTGAGGCTGTTCATCAAACCAGACAGAGAGAAACATCTGTACATTCAGTAAAGTGAAGGAAGTGAAAGGTAAAGCACAGCACAACACTAATGTATGGGTGTGTTTTGTATCACAAAGTTAAAGACTAAGATTTGAATGGTATAGTTGAAGGTTTCGGGTCCAAATCAATGGAACTTTCAAACGTCAGCCAGTGTTAAACTGTGAAATCATGAAAGTCATCCTGACAAAGGAGAAACAAAGCACTAAACACTGACTTCATCACCTGTTCAATTAAATATCTAATTATCCAATCACAGAGCAGCAGCTCGTGATCAAAACAGGACTAGTTTGAGATAAAAAAAAAAGGCAAATAAGCAGTGGTCACTTTATTAGGCACACATGATTCTCAACGTTTGGCTGTTGTGACTCTGCACATTTGTCTGTGTGCTCACACTGACCTCTAGTGGCGGGAAACTGGTGGTGCTTCGACTTGATGGCGTTGATATTGATTAGGGCTGAACAATTAATCGAATTTTAATCAAAATCGCAATATGGCCTACTACAATTTTCAAATAGCGGGAGGCGCAATATTTGTTAAAGCCAAAATGTGTGTCAAAATATAATTTTAGATGAATAATGTTCTTGATATAAACACATCACATTCTTCAGACTGCAGGGGACGTCTTTGTTTCTCACAGATCTGCACAAATATCACACAGTAAATCATTTTAAATATGTTTTTCGAATGAGAATCATGATATCAAGACTTCCATTCCCTCTGATATCGCGAATCATATCGCTAAAATTGCAATTCCTGTTTAAATAATGGCAATTAGATATTTATTCAAAATGGTTCAGCCCTAATACTGATGATAAAACGTTTTAAAACCTCTGATTTAAGTCTAAGACATAAACAAATAATACAAACGTATACATTTAACTCCCAAACCTCAACAGAAAAACAGTAAAAAGAATACAGCACACAACACATTTACATTTACATATAATAAAATATTAGCTGTAATATAAAAATATAATATAATAATAAATAAAATGTTACAAAATAAATGAACAAAAGGTAATAATAGACTACTCTAAGAATATTTAAATATATTGTGCCACGTCACGTGTACGTGTCCTCCTATTGGTCGGATTGCTGCATGTACTTCCTGTTTTCCCGGAAGCACCGGTGTGAAGGTGAAGTCTTCTCCCTCTCCTCCCTCTCCTTCTGCCCGTTACTTGGCTCACCGTTCCCCGCACCCTCTTCTTCTTTTAAACCGCTCCGTCACTCCGCCAGAACCATGTCCGTGTTCGGCGACGTCCCACAGGCTCCTCCCGTAGCCGTGTTCAAACTGACCGCGGACTTCAGGGAGGACAGCCACCCGCAGAAGGTCAATCTGGGAGTCGGGGGTAAGAGATCGCAGCTAATGCTAATGCTAACTCTACTGTTATGACCGCGCTGTCGTGCTTCAGTGAGTCAGTGAGTCAGCCCAGTGACGCTGTAGCTGCTGCTCGTCTCTGCTTTGAAAAGCAAGTCTCACACGTGTGTTGTGTACGTGGTGTTTTTACACCATAAATAAACAGTAGCTCTTCGGTTTGACCTTCGCTACGAGCTAGCTGTGACGCCAGGGAGCGCTAGCTGAAGTTAGCTTCAGGTTTGACAGCTACACGTTTTTAATGTGTGTTTGTTTCTTGTTTCTGTGACACTTAATGGAACCAGAGTTACGTGTTTAGTCTGTGTTTTGTCCGTGTTCTTGTGTCAATAGTTTAACTGATAAATGGAGACTGTTATGTCATGATATTGTGCTATCATCGTGTCATTGAACGCACCACTCTGAGCCATGGTAACATCCCTCACTGGCTCATGTCAAGTATCTGGTCTACCTCTATTTATATACATTGAATCATTATTTTTAATGATATTTAAGAAAATGATATCACATATTCTTGAACTATTTCCCATCCTTGAGTTATTTGTGTAACTAATGTAACTGGATTTAGCTTTTGATCGTGTTATCAAAACACACACCTGATGTGGATCAAACCAGTTTGGACTGGAAATAATCAGCTGTCCTGTTTTAGAGACATTCCCACATGACATGTTGTCAAGCTGAGGATTAACTTTACAATGCTCCGTGACTGAGCTGCATTAACTTGTGACGTGGAACTGAGAAAGGAACAAGGATAATTCAACTATCGGTGCCCAACACCAGACGGAATAAAGGCTTCACAAATCAGAGACTGTGTTTATATGAATCTTCAAGGTCTGTAGGATAATCTAGTCCAGATTTGATAAGTCTAGGTACAGTGGTTTTGGATCAGGACCTGATCCAAAGTTGTCTGTATGCAGAAAAAACGCTGAAATGTGTCTTTATTGCATTTTCACAAATGGAATAAAGGTTTCACAAATCAGAGGGTGTGTTTTTATGAATCTCCAGGGTCTGTAGATTTATCTAGTCCATATTTCAGAAGTGGTTTCCTTTTCTAATGAGGTCTGGGTATAAAAGAAAAATGGTGTTTTCACAAATAAAATAAAAGTTTCACAAACACAACAGTGGATGTCATGCAAGATTAATGTCTTACCTACATGTTTTCACATCAATAAGTGACACAAAAAAACAGACATCCAGTGTACAATCAGTCGCACTGCGCATCGAGTTAATGTCCCCTTAACTTTCCCCTTAAGTGCAGAATCTGAGGCTGACTTCAGCGTTGTACAGCGAGGTCAGGAAAAAGAAACATCAGCGTCTCTTTGCCACTGTACATTTACTCCTGTACATTTATTGTTTTGACCTCACAGTAATGTCCACCCTTTTATCCGGGCGAACGGTCTTGATACTTGATACTGATGCAGCTCTGCAGTGCACAGGCTTCAGAGCTCACTGCTGCACCAGCGAGCACAGATTCTTAAGGAGTCAGATATGTGCAGAGCATATTCTCATTTAGTTCACTGTGGTTATTCAGGGTGACATTAAGAGAGCGTGTGACATCATGACACGTGACTTAAATGATGTTTTTGTCTCTGGCTTTTCCTCATTGTATGTCTGTGGTGTCATTGTTGCCAGGGTTATCAATTCTACATTCTGGCATCGCTTTTGAATATAAGAGATTAAAAACACATTTTGTCCCCTTGAATTAAAGGTCATGGGTCTAAAAACATGCATTTATTGAATAGCTTACACACATAACTAATCTGCATTATGGATATCCTAGTTAATTGTGTTTTTAAACACAGAGAAACACATCTAAGATGAAACATTCAATGTGATCGTATGAAAGCGTGTTTGCACAAAGTGAATAACTGCTAGGGATGTGAATCTTTTGGGTGGCTCACGATTCGATTCCGATTCTTAAATTGATTTAATGCATAGTTTGTTAAGGCAAATTATGGCATCAAAACAATCCAGTTTGTATAAGATAATGTGTTAATGTGATCACACAGAGGCAAACTTAGGATAAAAGTTAACATTTATTCATTCAAAACAAATAAAAACTTACTTCCTGTACAACAAAAACAACTTGCATAAATAAAAGCTCTTTTTCTCCCAGAAGTAACAAAATTTAACTGTACACAAATAACACAAACTGGTGTTTTGTGTGGTTTTTCAAAATAGAAACTTAAAAAATAGATTTTTGAAGTTTATGAATCGATTCAGAATCATGGATGATTACCCCCCCTCACCCCTAATGATTGCTATCATTTCTGTGTGGTGAGAAATCCCTGTAGCTTAGATGGTGGTTTGTTAATCTGCTTTGTGTCCCTCCAGCTTACCGTACCGACGACAGCCAGCCCTGGGTGCTGCCCGTGGTGAAGAAGGTGGAGCGGATGATCGTGGAGGACGGCAGCCTGAACCACGAGTACCTGCCCATCCTCGGCCTGCCTGAGTTCCGCTCTGCGTCCTCAAAGGTCGCTCTGGGAGAAGACAGCGCTGCCATCCAGGAGAACAGGGTGAGACGGTCGTCTCGTTATTGACCGATCACTAGATTATTATTATTTATTTGGTTCAGTTTTTCCACTGAGCTCCTTTCTCTCACAGGTTGGTGGAGTCCAGTGTCTGGGCGGCACCGGAGCGTTGAGGATTGGGGCAGAATATTTGCGCCGCTGGTACAACGGCACCAACAACACAGCGACACCGGTCTATGTGTCGGCACCGACCTGGGGTGAGTGGACACCTGTAGACTCATGGTAACACCGTACTTACCTTAGATTTAAAGCGGAACTAGACGGGAAGTTCCTATTAACGCTGTTTTTTTGGTATGTATCTGCGTCATTACCTTGTTTACGAAGCCCTGAAGGTTCTAAACAAACAGTTCAGCCACTGCTGAGAACGTTGTGTTTTATTGTAATCTCGGGCTCAAGCGAGATCTCTGAAAATCCCGTAATAGTTACGTAAACAGCGGTTCTCCTGAACAGCAGATCCTCCGGCATTAGTCCGGGCACATCAGGTTGCGTACATTGAACCGCAGAAGAAGAATAACGTCCGTTGTGGAGGTGTTTCACGAGCGACAGTGTCTTCTGACTCCGGGTCAAAGGTCGTCAAAGGGACTGCGGCGGGGAGTCGTGAAGAAGCTATTTTTAAACACTGTTAAAACAATGTTTTGATAATGAGGAGCAGTGCATCCACCGTTCCAGAGGGGGGCGCTGCGCTTCTGAGAGCGGGTGTGCTGGATAGTACTGGCCAATCACAAGACTCTGTATTCTGGGGGTGAAAGTTGTCTCTGAAATCTCACAGCAGAAAAACAGCGTCAGAAAAGAGGATTTCTATCGGCTCGTTTACAGAAACTAGGAGGTTTTTGAGCATAAAAACAAGTTAATGTATGTAAGTAGACCTCCATAACTAACATATATGAGCAACAGGACCACTCTATGTGAGCTTTAAGGTTGTAAGCGTTTGCTTTGTGTTTTCTTTCCTCGTAGAGAACCACAACGCCGTGTTTAGTGATGCTGGCTTTAAAGACATCAGGCCTTATCACTACTGGGATGCTGCTAACAGAGGCCTGGACCTCGCTGGACTCCTGGACGACCTGGAGGTGAGGAGAGAGCACAAGTTTAACATGTTTACACCTCACTAAAACTCTTGTAGTGTGTCTAATTAATGCAGATGTGACCATTTTAGATTAAAGCCACCATCAGTGAAGTCCTCTGCTTTAAATCTGTGTTGCATATTCTGTGATGTATTTCTTCTTGTTTTCCCTTGTGAACAGAAAGCTCCAGAACACTCCATCTTTGTCCTCCACGCCTGTGCTCACAACCCCACCGGCACTGACCCAACACAAGAGGAGTGGAAGAAGATCGCAGAGATTATGAAGGTTTGTCCTTTTGTCAGATTATCTGATATCTGCCCCTCTAACACGACAATGTGTGTTTTAAGTCCAAATGCTAATGATTTTATTTCTTGTCAAAAACAAATACTCACAGTTCTTTTATTGCACATACTTATGCAGGTGTTATTATTTCTATATCTAACTCATGTATTAATAGCATCACATTTAAAGCTAAGTTTGTGGCCTGATGTTCTGCAGAATCACCAGCTGTTTTTTTTACTTCATAAACCTTTAGTACCTTCCAGTTAGAACAGTTTTTTAGCCTATTAGCCTTTTAGCATGTTTACAGTCTTTTATATGTATATGTAGCCCAGATAAACATCAGTCAATGTCATCTTATTTGGTTAAAGGCGATTGACGAGGCAAAAAAAAGTGTTTCAGAAACAAATCACAGACCTAAGCTTTGAGGAAATACAGGGAAAGTGATTTATTCTCACTCTGGCTCCTGATATTCCTCTGTAATGTTGTTTAAACGTCTTTTCTTCCACAGAGGAGGAATCTGTTTGTGTTCTTTGACTCGGCCTATCAGGGCTTTGCCTCTGGCAGTCTGGAGAAAGACGCCTGGGCCATCCGCTACTTTGTCTCCGAGGGCTTTGAGCTCTTTGTTGCTCAGTCCTTCTCCAAAAACTTTGGCCTGTACAGTGAGTTCACACACACTTTCACACACACACTTCACACATTAAAAGCAGCCTCTGTGATAATCCGTCCTGCTGCTGTTGTCAGATGAGAGAGTGGGGAACCTGACGGTGGTTTCTCAGGACAGCGAGACTCTGAGCCGCATCCTCTCTCAGATGGAGAAGATTGTGAGGACGACCTGGTCCAACCCTCCGTCTCAGGGAGCGCGCATCGTCAGCAAGACCCTCAACTGCCCTGAACTCTTCGCCGAGTGGTAAATGAGCTCGTTGGCGTCGGTTTCGCTCACCTCTGGATTAGCAGATGATTCACGTTGTTGTTGTTGTTGTTGTTGTTGTTGTTGTTGTTGTCTGTAGGAAGGCCAACGTGAAGACCATGGCAGACCGGGTTCTGCTGATGAGGGGCGAGCTCAAGTCAAAGCTGCAGGCTCTGGGGACCCCGGGGACCTGGGACCACATCACGCAACAGATCGGCATGTTTAGCTTCACTGGACTGAACCGTGAGTACATTATGGGATGGTTTTGAAGTGGGGTTTATGGAGTGCTCTCTGTGCTCTCTGGTCCTCAAACTGAAGCAGTGAAATATGACTTTAGTTGCCTAATAAAATCTACTCAAGCTTAAGGTTATTTTGAGAATAAGTTGATATTGCTGTTGGGTCAGAGTAAAGGAAACGCCCACTGTTCTGCACCAAAGTCCAGATCTAGAATCAGCGATTGTCAGATACAGGAGCAGCTGCTTTACTGAAGAATGTTTTTCTTATTGAGTATTTAGTAAATTTGCAAATCATTTTCAAACACCAGTGTCACAAAATAACATATTTGAACTAGTGCTGGACGGTATACCGGTTCACACCGAATACCGCTTTATATTTTCGTTATGATATGAATTTTTAATATACCGCCGTACCGGTGTATTTGATTATACAACGTTCAGAACACTGTTCCGAGCGACGCTGTTTCAGACTGAGCCCTTTTCAATGTTGCATCTACATGGTGAGACTGAGAGGTTTGAGGTTTAAAGTTTAAAGCAGGGGTTCTCAAAGTTTTGATACCTGAGGGCTAATTTAGGAACCCAACATTGGACTGAGGGCCGTCAAAGGAAAACAAAACAGAAAAAAAAAGAAAGAAATCCCATTTGTAATAATTGTAATGACCAGATTGCAGTTGTACAGTTGGGTTAGGGTTAGGGTTAGGGTTAGGGTTAGCCCTAACCCTAACCCTAACCCTTGTACAGTTTACACTTATTGGTCTGTATCCAGTAATGTCCATATTAAATATTTAACAAGTTTAGTCGCTCCTGGATTAAAACTATCAACTGTAATTCATTGCGGGGCCGCCAGAAATGTTTCTGGCGTATGATATGAAGTTAAGGTCGGCACAAAGCAAAAGAAAAGTCGAGCCAAAGTAAGAAAAATAGCATGATATATATCTTTGGTCATACCACCCAAGACTAATTTGAACTTATAGTAGATCAACGATTCCTGTCTGGACAAATTCAAACTGAAGTTTCTGGACAGAGGAGGCAGCAAACGTACTTAAGGAATGATAGAGCTTATTGTTCAGTGGCTGTAGTTATTTCCTTGTATGTCACTTTAAGTTCTTATATCTGAGTGTTTAACGAGCCTTAATAATCTCCAGTTTCCTGTCAGAAAATGCATGCTGTCAAATGGCAAAAATGAACCATTGATCATTTCAGCAGACAACGTATCGTGTAGCGTGTAGCGTGTTGCGTGTAGCATGTGCACCTGTGCAGCAGAGTGACGTGTGTTGTGTCCTGCAGCCAAACAGGTGGAGCACATGATCAAAGAGAGGCACGTGTACCTGATGGCCAGCGGTCGCATCAACATGTGCGGCCTGACCACCAAGAACATCGACTATGTCGCTCAGTCCATCCACGAGACCGTCACCAAGGTCCAGTAAGGACCGCTGTCTCTGCCCCCCCCCCCCTCCCCCCTCACCCTGTAACCCCCCCTCCCTTCTTCACCTCTCCTCTGATTGGATGAACTGCAGCAGCGTTCTGTGCAGTTGAACCAATGAGAGCACAGATGTGTTTATGTTAAAAAGCTGTAAACCCTTGGGAGGTGCAATGACTTTAGGGAAACACTTGAAGAGTCACAGTTCGCTGTCAACAGAAACAGAAAGAATGACAATTATTAGCACTGTAGATGATTAATATATGTTAAATCTGTTTTACTGCACAAGTAGAGAGTAAGACACAGTCTGTGCTTTCTCACCTGGGACTGATGCTTCGTACGATAATAGTTCAAATCTTCAGTCAAGTCACACAAATAACTCCAGAGAAAACATCAGGACGTGATGCTGCGTCGCACAAACACTTTGTCTCGACGGATGCTAATTTCACACAAATGTTCTGATCTGAAACTAATGACGTGAATCTCACGGTTCATATTTGCGCGATTAGCGTCGTCTGATGCTAAAGCTCGTGTCCCGTTTGGTGTGAATGAACCCGTGAATGAACCCGTGGTCCTGCTCATTTCCTGCTCATTTCCTGCTCATTTCCTGCTCATTTCCTGCAGAAGCTCAGACACCAAGGAAACCTTCACACCTTCATGTCACAGACACCTGTAACAGTAGGTTCAATGAATCCGTGGCTGTTTTGTCCACTTTTAGATTTCTATCATTTCAAATCAGTCGTTTGTTTTTAAACGGTTATTATCGTCTCTGTCGTGTGACTTTTCAGAGTCACATCAACCTCGTTGAAGCTGGAAATATGACTTTGATTTCTTCATCAGTGATTACAGTCTGTTACTGTGTGTGTGTGTGTTTGTCTGTGCACTCTGCAGTGTCCTTATCATGTTACTCAAAGCTGTTGTAAAACCTACGAACCACGTGTGTGTGTGTGTGTGTTCATCCTGAAATAAATAATAAACCACACGAATCAACAAACTTTTTCTGCTCTGATTTTTTTAAGAACACTTTGTACAAAAAAACCCAATCACAGTTAACTCTTGTAATGTGTTCATATTTGTGTCACTGTGGACCAACGCTGTACTTTTGTGTTAACCCTTTAAGTTACTACTCAACCATGTGGTCGACCACACTTCAGTGTCTTTATCTCATTGAAAAATGCATAAAGCTGAACTCACTAACACTAAATGAATGTGACTTGTTCTGAATGTTGTACTTTATGAATTATGCAAACAAGGTTTATTATGAACAGACATCTCAACCGTTTGGTAGAGGCCTGTATCTGAAATACTGTAGGGTCCAATAATAATAAAATATATATATATATATATATATATATTGATATATTGATATATTGATATATTGATATACCAACAGAGGTTTAATTCAGCCCAAATATAATCAAAATAAACGGCATATATGGTCAATATTTGCCCTTTACCTTTGTTACATCACATTTATGAATAAAAGTGCTACTAGTATTATTATTATTATGTATTTATTTATGTATTTTATTATTTATTTATTTTAAGAAGCTGTAAACATGATTTAGTAGTTGACTTATAATGTATTGATTGAAGTTGGTTAAAGAGATAGTAATGGTTTTATTGAATTTGGCAGTGAGATATCCAAAGACTATTAAAAATCCTGAACTGTTCCTTTAAATCACACACACACAAACTCATAAATTCAGTTATCAGTGTTTGTTTGTAAATAAACTGGAAACATTTATCTCAAATGAAGACGTAGACGTTTAGTACTATATTTATATTTCAGAATATTTTGATGCAAAACAGCGTGACATAGTTTCATTATACTCTTATTTCACGTGTATAAAAATGACTTCTAATAATATTATATATATATATACAGTACAGACCAAAAGTTTGGACACACTTCCTCATTCAAGTAAATGGAAAGGTGTGTCCAAACTTTTGGTCTGTACTGTATATATATATAAAATATATATGTATATAATATAGTATCATTTTCATTCACAGAAGCAGAACATGTTTCCTCTCAGCGTTAATCTGATGCAGAGGAAACAAACAACAACAACTTCCTGCAGCAGCAGAGTGAGTCATCATCTTTCTTGATGCTGATTGGCTGAAGTCTCTGCTCCACTGCAGCAAAGTGACTCAGCAGTTTTTCATCTGATTCTTACCCTCAGACGCTTCCTCTGTCTCTGCTCTGTGTGTCAGCCAATGACGGGGCTCACAGAGCACCACTCCCATCACTGTGTGTGTGTGTGTGTGTGTGTGTGTGTGTGTCACCATGTGTGGGGGTGTGTGTGTGTGTGAAAATGACAAATCTGAACCACAAAACTCTTTGATATCTCATAAATTACAGAATTAAAATGCTGTAAAAATGTAAACAAAAGCTAAAAAAACCAAATCATGTTTATTTATTATTAATGGGAGCAGAATATTTTATTACTCTGCTCTAAAACAACGTTCAGCCTCTGAGATCTAATATCTTATCACACTTTAGTTTCCTCGACCATGTAAAAATCAAACAAATTACATGTGAACGTTTTAAACATTTAGTCAAACAGCAAATGATTATTGGCGTAGATCCATAAATGATAGAATATTGAACTTGTTCATTACATTTTACACCAACATCAAATTTCATCTCTGATTTGTTTCTTTATTTAATCTAGAATATGATTTGACCTTGTGTGACCCTCGACCCTCAACAGTTTTTTAATTTTAACCCCTGCTGTGATTGAGTTTGACAGCGTGGCTTTAAAAGATCTGAATTATATATATATATTTATGTATTTATACACACTGAAGGATGTGATATCACTGTTGGACGTGAGAGAGTGGTGTCGAGTCGTCTCTTATTGTCTTTCCTTCTGCTCACACTAAGTCTGAGCTGAAGCAGCATCTCCTCCTCCTCCTCCTCCTCTTCCTCTTCCTCCTCCTCCTCTTCCTCTTCCTCAGTGCTGCAGTATGTGACGGTGCAAACTGAGTCAGATGGAGGCCACGCCCCCTCTGTCCTCTCTGCACCAACACAACTGTTCTCCATCAGGAACATTTTCACAACAGGAGAAACAAAGTGAGGACAGAGTTTCAGCTGCAGCAGCTTTAACCACCTATGATTCATTAGAAGACAAAGGTCAATTCAGCGTCAACAAAAAGGCTCCAAACACCATTTTCATATAAATATAGTGTCGTGTAGAGTATGAATATGAATCCTGTGCAGAAATGAATCAGTCTGAGTTCAGTTTCCTCTTTCAGTTTATTCTGTACACTGACTTTGACAAAATGTCTCTGACTTTAAAAAGGAATTTCTAGAAAATCACTATTATATATATATATATAATAATAATTCATTAATTCTTGATTCTGGAGGTCCATTTACATCAATAACGTTGCATTAAGTCTTTTCAGTATTGCTCTCATACAAGAAAAACTCCTTTAGTTATGGCTTCAAAAGTCTTTAAAGTGTCTTCTTTAAATCTTTACATTCGTCTTTAATGGCCGCCAGCAAAGAAAATATATAATGTATATATATATATATATATATATATGTTGACATTCTTCTTAAACTCTGTAATCTTTGAAGAAAAAAGGCATAAACATAAAGAAACAAAGCACATCTTCATCCTTCTGTTTGTCAGTAAATGATTCAACTCTCACTTTGGTTCAGAACGACCTGAACGAGTACAAACTTTAAAACTCTCAGAAAACCTCGGTCTTTTATGTACAAATGTGACGACGACACTTTGTCCTCAGATAAAACTCTGAGATCTTCCTCCTCCTCTTCATCATGGTCTTCACAAACAAACATGAAGAACATCAGAGTCATGATCTTCTGTTAGGTTTGAACCAGCAGCTGCTCTGAAACGTCCTCTGGTGTTTTGTCTCCTTCACGAGACTTTTTCCTCTTCCTGTGACCTGAGGAGACGACAGTGATGCAAACGCTGTTCATTGTGTTCCTCGTAAAACTTTACGCTTCATTCATTTATTCATTCATTTTGAGTGGATTGCTGTTGTGTTTTGTTGATTTAAACCAGAAAAACTCAGCATAAAAGCCAGAATTTTGGTTACAAATGATCATTTGCAAACCAAGACCTTATACTTGAAGAATATACTTTTGTTTAGCTCCTAAATCCACATACAACAAATATGTAGAAAGGTTTTTTTTATGTTATAAGCTCGACTTTATGATAATATACAGTATATACACACACATCTGTAGAATGTAGAATAAAAAACGGAAACACTGAAGGAAGGAAACAGCAGGAGAATATAAAGTAGGCAAGTTACTTCTAATGTGCGTGTGTGTGTGTGTGTGTGTGTGTGCAGCTGAGTTTCCATATGAATTAAAGGCACACACACACACACACACACACACACACAGAGAGAATGAATGTGAGGACTCACTGAGCTTCAGCAGCAGTTTCTTGCCCAGGGTTTCCTCTGAGCCGCTCAGAGACAAACTGCTGATGAAAGGAGAACTGTGTGTTTCCATGGGAACAGAAGCCACGTCTGAGAGAGAGAGAGAGAGAGAGAGAGAGAGAGAGAGAGAGAGAGAGAGAGAGAGAGAGAGAGAGAGAGAGAGAGAGACAGACAGAGAGAGAGTCATGAATCACTGAAGAACAGCGTTTTCTCTCAGAGGAGAATTCAAATCCAAACCCGTAAAGTCAATGAAACCAACTTTTGGGAACTTTAAATATGTGAATGTGAACGTATTCCTGCTGCTAAAGAGGTTTGGTTTTGTTGGCAGGGGTGCTCTCAGTGACTCTGGGGGCCTCAGGGGCCTCATTGAGCTCTATTATGCAAATTTCCAGCCGTTTCCCCTCATGTAGATGATAGGAATGAAGGATTTTGGCATGAAATTGTTAAAAGCAGCGGGCCTCGTAACTGGACGGGTCACTAGTTTAATTCCCGCGACAAGTCAATGTGACTTTCTGTGAGATCCCACATCCCTGACATGGTTTATGTGGCTCTGAGTCCTGACTGCATCATCTCGCCTGAGGTTTCTCAGGATGAAAACTTTGAAAATCACTTCCAGTTTGTTGTTGTGTCAGATTTGAAAATCCTCTCGTGTGGAGACAGACTTTAGTGGAAGGAGCTGATAAATCAGGCCCAAAAAGGGAGGAAACTAACAAAGGAAGCTTGAAGTTGAGCGTTTGATTCCCGTCTCCACGAGTAAACCTGCCAAACGTGTTTTATTTACCGCCGTGTGCGTCCGTCTCCGCTCGGTCCTCTCTGATGTACGGGATCTCGTCCATCCTGAGGAACACGGAGTCGCTGGGACTTTTCTGGCCGTCAGATTTACTCCCTGCAGTAAACACAAACACAAACACATGCATGTGGAAGTGAAAGTAAAAAGACTCGATAACAGGGGGGTCAAACATACGGCCCGGGGGGCCAGAACTGGCACGCCAGAGGGTCTGATCCGGCCCACAGGATGAATTTGGTAAAATGTCAACGTCAAATACAATATTTTTTTAGTGCTGTCAAACGTCAACGTAAACACACGTACACAGGTACGCTGGTTATTTGTTAGCGCTGCTAAAACAGCCGGAAACAGACCGCTCCAGTTCCACTGTAGGCTAACGCTAACGGCGCTAAAAGGAGCTAATGCAGCTAACGGAGCTAACTGGTAAACGGTAGGAGCTAATGCAGCTAACGGAGCTAACTGGTAAACGGTAGGAGCTAATGGAGCTAACTGGTAAACAGTAGGAGCTAATGCAGCTAACGGAGCTAACTGGTAAACGGTAGGAGCTAATGCAGCTAACGGAGCTAGCTGGTAAACGGTAGGAGCTAATGCAGCTAACGGAGCTAACTGCTAAACGGTAGGAGCTAATGCAGCTAACGGAGCTAGCTGGTAAACGGTAGGAGCTAATGCAGCTAACGGAGCTAACTGGTAAACGGTAGGAGCTAATGCAGCTAACGGAGCTAACTGCTAAACGGTAGGAGCTAATGCAGCTAACGGAGCTAACTGCTAAACGGTAGGAGCTAATGCAGCTAACGGAGCTAACTGGTAAACGGTAGGAGCTAATGCAGCTAACGGAGCTAACTGGACTCCGGTGCCGAGGCACGTAAACATAACGTCGCGCTCGTCTTTTTCCGGTCAGTCGTCGTGGAAACGCGTCACGCGTTAACGTGCGTCAACCTTTTGCACATCGCTAATATTTTTCACTTCCAGACTAAATGTCTGTGCCTTCATAGATCCAGTGTTATCACAGTGACATTTAGGTAAATTTAGGCATAATATTGTTGAAATTGCACGTATATTTCTCAAGAAATGTCATGTTTTGTAAAAAGATACTTTCACAAAAATTCTTCACAAAGTTCTTGTCGTTCATAAAGTTATTATGCTGTTATTTTACTGGTCCGTCCCACTAGAGTGGAGGACACTTACGGACAATGCGGTTCTTCTCGTTGAGCAGCGACGTGCTGTGCAGGACGCTGGACTGTGGTCCTTGGGTTCTGGCCGATCCGGGTCGACTGTGCTCTCTGGGCGGAGGCATCAACGTGGTGGAGGTGGCTGTGTGTGGAGGCGGGGGGGGCATCAGCGTGGCCCCGTGCTCCGCGATCGGAGGCTCCGGGTTGGGGGTGTTTCCCTCGGACGGACGAGCGTCGGCGTCGGGTGTTTGAGGAGAGCTGTCCATCCTGGTCGCTGTCACCGCGTTCTGATAGTGACTGCGAGTGATCTGACGCAGAGAGAGAGAGGTAAATACATCTGAATGCAGAGATAATACATTCAACTCTTAAATGTACACGTTTTCATTGATGCTTCAGATAAAATGAACTCCTGAAGCAGAGAAACCAAACAAGTTATTTGAGATTATTGTAGCCTGAGATGATGATGACGTCTGTACCTTGATGACCTGCAGGTGTGTGAGTTGTCTGACAGAATAATCTGGCAGGTAGACGTTCCCCCCTCCGTTCAGCTGACCCATGCTCCCTCCGTACAACATGGACTCAGATCGGTCCAGACCACTGCTGCGAGACGGGGATCTGTGCACTGATTTAGAGAAGAAGAATATTCTGTAAGTTCAATGAGCCTGGAAGTTGCAGACTTTTTAGCTGAATTTAATTGATTAACATCGTGTTGGTTGTATCTTGCATGTGTTTGCAGCAGTGGTGCTTTAAACCTACAGTTATTACCACTTAATCAGAGTTAGGCTCGTGTGAAGGTACCGTTGGATTAGTGAATATAGATCGATATCGAACTCTTGAAACGCACTCTTGGAAGTCAGTGCAGTGAGGAGCGGCGGGGATTAAGTGGAGCAGCTATGCAAAAGTTAAAAAAGAGAAGAGAGAAGCTAATAATTAGCTGTTTAGCGCAATTGTTTTGTTGCTTTTGGGTTTGTGCAGGTCCATCAGCACATGAGGTCAAGATGCTGAAAAGACACCGAACACTCAGTGTTTTTATTCCTGAGGAGCAGGAACTCAGTCCACAGGAGTCTGGGAAGCATCCTGGAGTACAGGACGTGGAGGTAAATGTAGAAAGATTCAACCTATAAAGAGAGTTGAATTTATAATCCCAGTGTCCAGAGACCTAATCTGCTCATAATCCAACCCCAGATGCCGGGAAATGCAAATGTGTGTGTTGTCAGCTTCAGTTTAATTAAGCAAAAGCTAATTGAGTGAATCTCACTTTTGTGTCAGAAATGGACAGGACTGGATAAAGAGGGGGGGGGGGGGTGTATCTTTGGCTGCAGATGTAAACCATGGTGTTCCTCTCTCTCTCTGTACCTGTGGGCATGATGGCAGGAACTCCAAAGTAGGAGAACGCTCCGTTCTCAAACTTCAGCGCTTCTTTACCGAACTCCACCTCCACTCGACCCTGAGGGAACAAGAGTGTGTGAGCATCAGCAGCATCAGCATCAGCATCAGCATCAGCATCAGTGAACTCAGATACTGTACCTGCAGCACCAGGATGAAGTGCTCCACCGGTTTGTTGCGTTGGAACAGGAAGTGCTGCTGCGCTCGCTTGTTCCTCTCGTCGAACTTGAGCTCCTGGACCACGCTGGGGTGTTTGATCAGCCTCAGCAGGATCTTCTCTGAGATGTGAGCAGGTTTGAAGGGTTCCACCTCTGACGGAGAGAGGACACAGAAGCAGAGATGTTCATCTTTAATAACGTGGTTCCTCCCTGACAGGACTGAGGTCTGTTACCTGTGGACAGGAACCTGTGAGTGGCCAGAAGAAGCTGAGGAGAAATCTTCACTTTCATCTCGTTCTCTGACAGTTTGAAGATGGAGAAATCCTGCTGCTTCCTCTCATGGTGAGAAACACGGCGCTTTGTTCTATTGTCAGCTGATAACACACACACACACACACACAGTGAGACACATCTATCTATAAAGCAAGTTACGTCTGTCTGTGACAGACATCTCGCTGACCGTTAGTCAGATTGCCCTAAGACTTTGGATATGGGTTGAGCCTGACCCAATGGTGTGCATCCTTGATTTTAAAATTTTTTGGAGCAATTTTAATTTTCACTGATTTATCATGCTGCACCAGGCAGACAGCGGCTCATCAGCAAAAAAAAAAAGTTTCTTGGAATGACTTGAAATTCACCATCATAATAGTCGGCATCGCCCTGAACAAGGATCTGTTGAAAATATTTGCAAACCTCTTAAGGAATAATTTTAATGATTTTTTGAAAATCCGAAAATTATCCATTTGCCCTGATGCACTTTGACAGTGAGCTGACTTTCTTCAAAAAAACTAAAAGTATCTCGGAATGACTTGAAATTCACCATCATAATAGTCGACATCGCCCTGAATAAGGATCTGTTGAAAATATTTGCAAATCTCTCTAGGAAAAATTTTAATGAATTTTTGAAAATCTGAAAAAAATCCATTTGCCCTGATGCACTTTGACAGTGAGCTGACTTTCTTCTCAAAAAATTTTTTTTTTCGGAATGACTTGAAATTTACCATCATAATAGTCGGCATCGCCCTGAACAAGGATCTGTTGAGAATATTTGCAAATCTCTTAAGAAATATTTTTAAAGAATTTTTGAAAATCATGAAATTATCCATTTGCCCTGATGCACTTTGACAGTGAGTTGACTTTCTTCTCGAAAACAAAAAGTATCTCCGAATTACTTGAAATTCACCATCATAATAGTCTTCCTCGCCCTGAACAAGGATCTGTTGAAAATATTTGCATATCTCTTAAGGAATAATTTTAATGAATTTTTGAAAATCATGAAATGATCCATTTGCCCTGATGCACTTTGACAGTGAACTGACTTTCTTCAAAAAAACAAAAAGTATCTCGGAATGACTTGAAATTTACCATCATAATAGTCGACATCGCCCTGAACAAGGATCAGTTGAAAATATTTGCAAATCTCTTAAGGAATAATTTTAATGAATTTTTGAAAATCTGAAAAAAATCCATTTGCCCTGATGCACTTTGACAGTGAACTGACTTTCTTCTCAAAAAAATTTTTTTTTCGGAATGACTTGAAATTTACCATCATAATAGTCGGCATCGCCCTGAACAAGGATCAGTTGAAAATATTTGCAAATCTCTTAAGAAATATTTTTAATGAATTTTTGAAAATCATGAAATTATCCATTTGCCCTGATGCACTTTGACAGTGAGCTGACTTTCTTCTCAAAAAAAAAAAGTATCTCGGAATGACTTGAAATTCACCATCATAATAGTCGACATCGCTATGAACAAGGATCAGTTGAAAATATTCGCAAATCTCTTAAGGAATAATTTTAATGATTTTTTGAAAAAATAAATATCTTCTTCAGCTCCCTCTATAGGAATACATAGTTCCTACAGACACTGCACTAGTTCCTGTCACTTGTGTTAAACCATGTACAGACAGACACCTACTGTAGAGGTCAGTCTCGTCCAGGATCTCTGACTTGATGATTTCCTCGATGACGTCCTCCAGCGTGACGATGCCCGTCACCTCGTAGAACGGATCGCCTTCGCCCTCGTTGTTCACGCGCTGCACGACGGCGAGGTGAGACTTTCCTGGAGGTCAAAGGTCGAGAAGGAAACACTTTTTTAAACAACAACAACAACAGCAACATCTCACTCATCAGTTCGTCTCAGAGCCATCACACATAGAGACAAAACATAAACACTTCATTTACTGTCAACAATTATTAATCTCTGCATGTTTTTAGACAGTGAGGAAACACGGGATCTGAACCTCTGACCTTCCTGCTATGAGGTAACAACGCTCACCACTGCACCCCTGTTTCCACCTGTTGGAAATCTGAATTTTGGAAAGAGTATTTTTACTTTGTAAAATAACTCCATTATTTACTATATTTACTATTTGCAAACTGGAACTAAATGTGTTCTTAATTCATCCAAACCTATAAAGAAATTAAATCTTAAAACTATATGTTGTCAAAGCTGCTGCTGCTGTGGAGAATCCTTGTTCTTAGGTCTTCACTGCTGCTCAGCTGTTAGCTGTTAGCTTTCTCTGAGTCTCTCTACGCTCACTGCCTGCCAAATACTGAGACACATTCATTTGCATTCACCTAAGTGGGTCAGTCTCAAACGTACACATAATGTTCTCTTCAGTCCTTCTGTTTCCCTCTGTTCCATCACAGTGGGAAAAAAAAAGGAAAAAGACAAAAAACAGCTGAATGTGCAGCAGGGAGAGCTGTGATTGGACGAGGAGAACCCCACCCCTTTAACAGCAGCTGACTGCATACACACAAGTGAGAGGAGGGAAAACACTGATGCTGCTGCTGCAACACTGCAGCAACACACACACACACACACACACACAAACACACACACCAATGTCACTGTAAACGTGCACTAAATGACCTCAGCATTAGCATCTGCAGCAGCCTTTAAACCAGGGTCGTGATAGTGACGTCATATAATATAATAATAATAATATATATATTATTCTGCAGCCAGAGCACAGAGTCATGAGAAATGACTCCAAACACTCTTTATTGTATATTTATTTTAAATGTAATTAGGCTTCAGTGAATGACTCTGTCGGTCACATCTGTGTCAATAAAGATGAGAAGAAACTCGATGAAGACGTTTAGATTTAGATGCAAATAGAATAAGTTGATCAAAGACAACAAATATAAATAAATATTGAAGTCTCTAACTCACACTTATAGACAGATGTTACTGCATCAGAGAACACAAACGTCCTGCATCTCCTCACAGAACCAGGAGAGAATTCAAAATGTGAAGATGTGACTGTGGCTGCAGGATACTGAGGACACATGAGCTACTTTAGCAGAACTTTGTGTTTGCACCTGGACAATTTCAGGAAAAACATCCAGACTTCAGGTGTGAAAGCAGTCTGAGGCCTAAAGTGCTGGGTCAGACCTCCATCATCAGTGATGTCTGTATCTGTGCTGGACTCTGAACTGATCTGACCTTGGAAACCTGCTGAAGGTTCTATGAAGAGGTCACTTCTAACTCAGTGAAGAAGACGAGGACAAACCTCTGTAAAAGACAGTGAGATCAAGTCTAAACCTGAACACTGTGCAGACCTCAGTGTCTCAGTGTTTATGTGCAGCTGCTCTGACTCTGACTCTGACTCTGACTCTGACTCTTCTCACCTTTCTTGAACTCCTCGAGCATGGCGTCCAGTTTGGTGTCGTTGAAGACGCAGTGCAGCGGGTGTTTGTAGAACTGCGTGATGGTCTTCAGCGGGGTGCAGTCGTCCGGGTCCACGAACGCCAGGTCCTTGACGAACAGGATGTCCACGATGTTGGAGCGCTCGTTCTCGAACACGGGGATGCGCGTGTATCCGCTCTGCATGATCTCGGACATGGTGTTGAAGTCCAGCACCGCGTCCGAGGCCAGCATGAAGCAGTCGGTGAGCGGCGTCAGGACGTCCTCCACGGTCTTGGTGCGCAGCTCCAGCGCCCCCTGGATGATGTTGAGCTCCTCTTTGACCAGGTCGTGGTACGGGTCCGTCACGCGCAGCATCTCCAGGAGTTTCTCCCTGGTGTAGAAGTTGGAGATCTCCTGGTTGAGGATGAGGTCCAGCAGTTTGCTGATGGGGTATGAGATGGGGAAGGAGAGCACCATCAGCAGCCGCGTCACCCAGATGGTTTTGGAGGCGATGGCGAGGCCGTGACGCGACGCCACCGAGTGCGGCAGAATCTCCCCGATGAAGAAGATGCCGAAGGCGCAGATGACCGTGGAGACCCAGGTCATGCCCAGGATCTGACACATCCACACGGCGAGCGACGCGTTGATGATGGCGGTGCCCAGCAGCAACGTGCACAGCACGTAGTTCCCGTGGCGACGCACGGACTCGATTTTCCGCGCGTAATTTTGCTCCTTGTCGGTGCCGCTGTTCTGCAGAACCTGCAGCTCCACCGGGTCCAGGGCCAAGAGGCTCAGGTTCAGGCCGCTGAACAACGCCGAGAGCCCGAGCAGCAGGACCGAGACCAGGACCTGCAGCCACAGCTCCGGCACCGCTGAGCGCTCCACCACGGCCACCCAGAAGTCCCGGGTCCGGTAGTGTTCCCACTTGGACCCGTCAAAGGCGCACATGGAGTAGTGCTTGATCTTCTCTCCTCGTCGCAGGTCCTTCGCCAGCAGCTCCACCAGCACCGAGTTCTGGCTCGATGCGGACTTGAAAGAGCCCAGAACCTCGATGTCCGAGGTCCTCGCGGTCTTGTCCATGCACATGTTCCTCTTCGGGTGAACTTGTCCTTCTCTGCCGGGACTCGGCTCCTCGATGAAGGCGATCCACGGCGCGGCGTTGTTGGCGCGCGCCCCCGAGGTGCGGTTGAGCCGCTGCGGTGACGTGGAGTAATAAACCCGCAGCATGAAGCGCGTCCCCTCCGTGGCTTTCAGCACCCCGTCCTCCACGGACAGCTCCGCCCCGGTCTCCTCCGGACGAAAGCCGAGCAGAGCGCGCGCGGGGGCGGGAAGCAGCGAGGAGGAGGCGGCCAGGGAGAGCAGCAGCAGCCGGGGAGCGGAGAGAGGAGCCCCGCGGGGGAGCGGCGCTCCGCCGCTGGACCGCGCGGCCGCATCCTCCGCAGCCATGATGCGGTGTGAGAGGCTCAGTCAGTCCGGGGGGGCCCGGGTCACGTGGCGCTGCTGCGCGGTTCCGGTCCATGTGGGCGGAGGAGGAGGGGAGTGATTCTCCGTGACCGTCGGTGACTGTGATCGCAACGGAGGGAGAGGCGCGCGCCACAGCGCAGTGACGTCACTTTGTAATAATAACCTGAGAATCAGTTTAATCTGCATAAACTTCACAGTGAAGTCACGTGACTGAGTCAAACTATGAGACATTTAACTTCTGCAGAAACAACATTAAAATATAAATGAATGAAGACGAAAGTCAATGCAAACAGTTCTGATTTTAGTTTAAATTAAATGAATAAGATGAAATGATCATTAGATACAAAGAGCAGACTAAAGGTTTGTCTCAGGGTAATCATAATATATGTATATATATATATATATATATATATATATATATATATATATATATATATATAAATGTTTATATTTTAACATTCATACATTCTTTAAGAAGCATTTACTAAAAACAAAAAGTAACTAAACATTTAATAATGTTATTCAGATTAACCTTATTAATTTAAACATCATTATTATTAACAGTTAACATTATGTTAACTGTATCAAATAATTATGACTAATAATTAACTAATAACAATAATAATAATATATTTCATATACGTTATATTTATTTTAACACATATTTTACTCATACAATTTACAATAACAGGCATCACTGATAAAGGTAAAGTAGGATATTGCTGTTGTTGTCATGGTAACTGGAGTTATTTTGTATTGTATTGAGTACTGCAGACAATAAGTTAATATAAGTTAATTAATTAAAGCATAAGAGTAAAGTATTTATTTGACTCTCTGTGTTAATAACAGTGTTTGAGATCATATTAACGTTAGTTTTTGTTGAAAATGTGACTTTTCTGTTGTTCAAACTTTTTCAAAGGAAAAACATGTGTGTTTGTAAAATGGTGAGTGCAGTGTGTCAATGTGTCCACATGATGGCAGCAGAGTACAGGCTATCACAGGCTGTTTGTTAGAGGGACCAGCATGCTTTGCTTTCTGATGGAAGTCACGTGCTTTGTTTGTCCTCACTCTGCAGACTGTGAATATGGTATCGAATATTTATATTATTATTATGATTTGAATCATAAAGCTGTTAAATAATTCATTTATATATAATATATAATCTTTTATTTTATTTATTTATTTATTTATTTCAGAAACCATTCTGGATTAACTCGATCCTGGAGTTGTGGCAGATGACGTCAGAGAGTTTACTTTCTCTCAAGTTACTTGTGAAACTTGCTTGTGTTTGACGGTCCCTGCACGAGCTTCAGCTTCTTGTAACGTGGTGACTGACATCTGTTGCTTTGGTGAGTTTGTGTCCGGTGTGTGTGTGTGTGTGTGTGTGTGTGTGTGCGTCACGTGAACGCGCATTCAAGTGTAACGCGTCCTGACAAAAGTGCTGGTGAATATTTACAGGAGCGGATCAGTGATTAACTGGACTGGACTGAAGCTGCGCGCACACACACACACACACACACACACACACACACAAACACACACACACACACACACACACACACACACACACACACACACACACACACACACACACACACACACACACAGTCCACTTCACCATGCAGCTCAGCGCACACATGTGGAGACGCGCGAGGCCCCTGCTGAGCAGCTGGACCCGGGTCCAGAGCCTCAGTACCGGACCCAGACTGGACCTGAGCGGGATCTACCCGCCCATCGCGACCCCGTTCACCGCCAGCGAGGACGTGGACTACCGCCGCCTGGAGGAGAACCTGCAGAAGTACAACCAGATCCCGTTTAAAGGTCAGAACCGAAGCTCAAAGTCAGAGTTTAGTTCCGGTCACGTGCGTCACATGTTGCGTCATGTTGAGCAGATTAAGCTCTCGTTACTCTGTAACTTTAACTGTAACTAGGGAAGAAAACAACGAAAAATCAACTCTGAGCTGATGTCTGCGCCCTCTAGTGACAGTTTAATGGTACTGCTATTGTATTTCTGTGAACTCCACGTTGATGTACAGATCCAGGGCCGGTCCAAGCCTCCATGGGGCCCTAAGCAAAATGTGATTTTGGGGCCCTCTGTTACTGCCAATAATAATGATTATTGATTATTCACACACCTACTTTACTAAAGCTATTCTACTTATTCTACTCTGTTACAAATACAAATACACTTGTAAAACTAAATGTGAGAACTTTTTGTTCTGACACCAGATTTGCAATTAATTTCAATTAATATTTGGCAAAATCAGCAACTCCCCCTACTGGTGACACAGAGAATCAATACATAAAACAGTTTATAGATAAAATATTAAGATATTAAGGTCTGAAATCTAAAAATGTGCACAGTCTTTGGGGCGGGATTCAAAATACACTCCTGTAATACAAATATTTGACCTTTATATGTAAATAATGTCATTGTGGATCTGAAATGTTCTTTTTGAATGACAGATATGTGTAATACATATACAGTCTAGCTATTAAATGTTAAAACGGCACACTTTTTAGATATCTTTAATGTAGTTTTTACTAGTACAATCAAAGTCGTAGATATCTTGAAATAACATTTCCATGAGTAAGAATGTTATTGCGGATATCTTAACTTTCTGACTATAGGAGAAATGCTATTATGGCTAAAATGTAATTACAGAGGAGTGTGGTTCGATTAAAGGTTAAAACAGCCATAGTCTGTTGTGTTATTTGTAGTTTTATATGTATTTCTGTTTGCTTGCTTGTTTGTTGTATACATTCTAAAACACAATAAAAAACTTGTGAAAATGATGCATCAGCACAGTATCTGAAGTATCTGTTGTGCTGCAGGTCTGGTGGTGCAGGGATCCAACGGCGAGTATCCGTATCTGAGCGAGGACGAGCGCGTGGAGGTGGTGAGGACGGTCAGACGCTCGCTGCTGCCTCACAAACTGCTGATGGCTGGATCAGGCTGTGAATGTAGGTCAGGGGACACGCGGGGTCTTAAAAAGTCTTAAAAAGTCTTAAATCAAATAATTTGAATTTAAGGCCTTAAAATGTCTAAAATTCTCTTAAAATCTCCTAAAAGGTGTTAAATACAATTTTGAAAGGTCTTAAAAAATCTATTAACGTTCAAACTTCAGTCTCGCTTTGAAATGTTTAGATTTTTGAGGATGCGATAACAGAACTACAACATGGAACTAAAGTGGGTCACCTGTGCTGCCCGGGGAGAATTTATCGAGCACCACTAGCTAGTGTGCTGTGAGCGCCATAATTGATGTGAAATGGGTCTTAAATTTTATTCATTATGGTCTAAAAAGTCTTAAAAAGTCTTACATTTGACTCATGAAACCTGTCCCTGTCTCCCTCTTGTATAACACATATCTGGCCTTGGCTACAAACGTCAATATCTTATCTTTGCAGCCTGGGTCGTGTGCACAGGTTTGTCATTAGGGTCCTATGTTCCCCTGTCACATACAAAGTGGGGAACATAGGACTTTTTTTGGGAAAATCGGGGAACATAGGTACGGTCCCGTACGACCCCAGACTCACATGCTGGACCTTAGCAATGTTTTGCATCTGTGACATTTATGTCCTGATGTATATTTATTATGAATTGCAGATAAATTAAGTTAAAATGTGTGTTTCTCAGTAATAAGGCACCTAAAAAGCTGTGCAGTTAAAATATCTAACGTTCCATTAAGAACTCTGTCAAAACACTTGCTAAAATACACATTTCTTCCTGTCACAACATCTCGTGAAAACCTCCGGCGTTAGATTAAATTTAAAAATGTTAAATGTTTTAGAGTAAAAGCCATTAAAATGACACAAAGAGCCGCTGACAGGTGGAAGTAAAATATTATCACAGCAGGTGATTAAACCTGAACTCAGGTTTTAAGTGGATTCTAAAATATTATGTCGACACAAAAGAGTCTGAGTTTATGCAGAAAAATCTCTGATTTACAGCAAACTCACACTCGGAAAAAGTGGTAAATGATTCACGACATGATCACCTACAGAGAGACAGCAGCAGTACTCTGTCAGTCCTCATGGGGGCGACACAAGTCCAGCACTGGAAATGTAACATATTATAGAATTCTTTTTATTTTAAATTCCAGGTAGAGATTTGTGTCTTTGTTACTGGTGAAGAAACCAAAACTAACAACATTTCTCTCATTCTTTTCTCATTTTTGCTTATTTTTCTGCCAAGGTTGTTTTTTTTATCTTATGCAGAAGAAGAAAAGAAAAGGTTTAGAACGATGATGGTGAACATGTAGAAGACCTTGTGCATCTGTATGTGAAGGTTTACATAAATGTGATTTAAAAATCAAATAAAGACAAGTATGGAACGGAGTAAACACTTTTGAGAAATGAAAAATGAAGTGTTTGTGAATGTTTGTCCATCTTTTGTCCGCTCAGCCACTAAAGCCACGCTGCAGCTCACAGAGAAGATGGCAGCAGTCGGCGCTGACGTCGTCCTCGTGGTCACGCCCTGTTTCTATAAAGGCAAAATGGACGCTCAGGCGCTGATCCAGCACTTTACCAAGGTAACGCCAGCACTGAGACTCACTTTAACGACCGTAAAAGTCTCACTTAAACATCTGTAAAAGTCTAAATTTAACATCTTTCAAAGTCTCTCTTTAAAGTCTGTAAAAGTCTCACTTAAACATCTGTAAAAGTCTAAATTTAACATCTTTCAAAGTCTCTCTTTAAAGTCTGTAAAAGTCTCACTTAAACATCTGTAAAAGTCTAAATTTAACATCTTTCAAAGTCTCTCTTTAAAGTCTGTAAAAGTCTCACTTAAACATCTGTAAAAGTCTAAATTTAACATCTTTCAAAGTCTCTCTTTAAAGTCTGTAAATGTCTCACTTAAACATCTGTAAAAGTCTAAATTTAACATCTTTCAAAGTCTCTCTTTAACGTCTGTAAAAGTCTCACTTTGACATATTTAAAAAGTCTCTCTTTAACGTCTGTAAAAGTCTCTCTTTAACGTCTGTAAAAGTCTCTCTTTAACGTCTGTAAAAGTCTAAATTTAACGTCTGTAAAAGTCTCACTTTGACGTATTTAAAAGTCTTACTTTAACGTCTGTAAAAGTCTCACTTTAACGTCTGTAAAAGTCTCACTTTAACGTCTGTAAAAGTCTCACTTTGACGGGTCTGTATATGTTGATTCTAAAATGCTAAATATTCTAAACTCCAGCGCATGAGAGCTAGTGACAGTGATGCAGGGTCCACAGTGTGTTGAGCTAGCATGATGCATTCAAAGGCCCTGGTAAATTTCATTTACTTCTGTTGGATCTGCAGCTTCAAGATGCATTCAAGAAACCTTGTAAAGTTCATCACCTCTGCACATGTACATGGTGTCCACTAGAGGCGTACTGTATGTCGTATGTATATATATATATATTTATATATATATATATATATAAATTTATATGTATATATATGTGTGTGTGTATATGTTTTACATTACTATTTTTCAAATGATGTGATAATATTATTATTAGTATTTTATTGAAAGAATCAGACTCAGAAATGATTAACTTTGCTCTTTCACAATTAAAATAACACTCAGTAAAGAAAACAAGGAATAAGACGAAGAGGACACAGATCATATATACTGTATTTGTATATATATACAGTATATATATATATATATATGCTTTAGTATGAAATACAAACATTGTGAGGAAATAGTGCTCAGAAAGAGACGTGACCTTTTACGTTCTTTGACGATAAATTGGTTTGAATGTAAAGTTTGTGCAGAGACAGGATTCATGTGAACTGAAGTAGAAAAGGTTAAAATGTATTTATGCTGTAAAACACACAGAGTTTATTCTGCATTTATTATTTATTATTCTTTCTATAAGCTGCAGAGATTTACTGCACATGGATTATTTATATTATTTTTAATAATTTTAATGACCAGATTGCAGTTCTACAGTTTAGCGTAAAGTAATATAAGCGTTAATATAATGTAATTTAAGCATTAATGTAATAACGCTTTATAATTTACTGTGTAATTACCCAGTATTTTGGCCATTGTTCTTACCTTCTAATTACAGGTTAATACCAAGTAACACATTTATGTTACCATATATTTACTGGGTAAATAGCTAGTAATTGGGGGCTGTAGCTACCTGCTTATTACCAGCTTATAACACAATAATACACTAAAATTCACCATATAGAAACCAGGTAAATACCCAGTATTTTTGTTTACACTTATTGGTCTGTATCCAGTAATGTCCAATAAACATTTAACAAGCTTAGTCGCTCCTGGATTAAAACTATCAACTGTAATTCACTGCGGGGCCGCCAGAAATGTTTCTGCGGGCCGACATTGGCCCCCGGGCCGCACTTTGAGAAACAACGCTACAGAGTGAACCCGCTGACCTCCATGTCCTCTCTGTGGTCGTCCAGGTCGCAGACAGCAGTCCAGTTCCTGTGGTTCTCTACAGCGTTCCTGCTAACACTGGTCTGGAGCTTCCTCTGGACGCCGTCGTTCGTCTCTCTCAGCATCCGAACATCGTGGGTCTGAAGGACAGTGGAGGAGACGTAAGAACATCACTAACTAAACATCTTTGTTTCTCTGCGTCGGCACAACTTCACTCTCCAAAGTCAGGAGGATTATTTATATCACTGTGTTTGCACATGTTTGTTATTCTGGTTTTACTTCACGTTTAATTCACACCACAGAGCCAAGACTTAGACAGTGAGAGAGTGGGAGCTGGTGAAGAACCTAAAGATGCACTAAATATATACATATAAATATATATAAACACAGGCTTGTTGGAAAGAGAAGCAGAGTTTTCTCTTGTCCAGCTCTTTTCTTCTTCTTCTTCTTCTTCTTTGTGTCTGTGTGGGAAGAGCATGAGAGAAGCTGCAAACACATTTCTGATTCGGGAAAATAAGACGTTTGTCCACTCGCCGGGAGACGGCGGCGTGGGCGAGGGTTCGAGCGCCGAGTCAACCGCTCAATTTGTAGGCGTGAAGAAGCCACGCAGGAAAACCAGGGGTGACTTTGGGGTCAATTTGAGCAAGGCAGACGAGCTGCAGAGAGATTATTCAAATCGTGGATCAGACAGATTACTGTGGAACTGTAATGTCTGACTGGGGTTTATATTTATATATATATTTATATTTATATTAGTGAATATCGCTGTTTGAGACAATTTATTAAAAGTCACCAAATGCAAAAATCAGTGTTGTTGCCCTGTGATAGGAGCAAAAAATAATATCTATGTGTTTTTAGGAGATTTTGACAATAAAGTAAAATAAAGAATTCTAAAATATATCAACGATAATTGGACAATAAACAAAAATCCATCCAAAAACACCTTAATGTGAACAGAGTTTATTATTATTATTATTTCATTATAACTCAACATTCAGCTGTTTTCACTTCACTCACATTTTTAAAATTGATTACGCCAAGAAGTGGAAGGTGATATTTTCACCACTTCACCTCTAGAGGTCAGCACACACATTGATTTGTCAGAATAGTTGTACACAATCCAATTAACCCAGGGGTCTCAAACTCGCGACCCTGGGGGCCACATGCGGCCCTCCAGTGGATATCCTGCGACCCTGCACTTATTTTGAAATGATTAAATTCAACGTTTAATTCTATAAAAGCTTGTTTGGAGTTTTAATTAGTTTTTTGACATAATGTTTTTGTTATTTACGGATTGGTTTTGCGTCATAAGTGTGTTTTTTTTGTAGTGAACTTTATATCAAAACAAACACTTTTACTTTAAATGGATTTTCATTTCTAAATTGTTTTATAGTCTTTTTTCCACCTGACTAGAAGTTCACTGGCCCTCAGGTCATTTTGACTTTGAGGCCCCTGATTTAACCTAATTGATGTGGAACAATGGTCATTGACACTTTACTCCAGTCAGGATTTGAACCAACAACCCTGTGGTTAGAAGCCAAACTCCCTTTCACCTCCTCGTCTGTTGTTTCTCGTCGGTGACGAACAGAAGTTCCCGGTGAATCTGTCCGTTATCAGACTTTTGTTAAAGAATCAAAGAGGATTTTCTTCTGAAAACCAACAAACAGTGAAGACGATGGAGATGTTTGTGTTTGTGTTTGTGTTTGTGTTTGTGTTTGTGTTTGTGTTTGTGTTTGTGTTTGTGATGACGGAAGAATCTGCAGCAGTTTGATCGCCGTGTGCAGCCGATGATTAGCAGAGTGACGGATGTGACACAGATGTGGGAGTGGAGAGTTTGTGAATAAATAAATGATGTTGTTGTTGACACTCAGTTACAGTGTAACACAGGTTCAAATCCAGGTCGAGACGAGATGTTTCCCCGTCGTCTTATATATGATGACTTTGTTGTAAGAGTTAATATCTTTTAAAGTGACCCTGATCCACTCTGACCACAGTAAACATCACATCCATCCATGTTCACTGCTTTGTCTTCAGTGGAAAACTCACCCACTGTCATTAAACTGTGATGTTTTATTATATTTATTATACACCAGGAAATCTAAAATATATGCTAAATATACATTTTTTTTACCAAGATCTGTGGGAAAAATAATAATATAATTGAAATTAAAAATGAAATAGGGAAAAATATCTCAATATATTTATATATATATGTTTATATTATATATATAATATTTGTTATTATACTATATTATTATATAGTATATATATATATATATATATAGTTTAAATAA
The DNA here is from genome assembly GCF_963457635.1 of Microchirus variegatus. Lineage (NCBI taxonomy): Eukaryota > Metazoa > Chordata > Actinopteri > Pleuronectiformes > Soleidae > Microchirus > Microchirus variegatus. The sequence goes on from NC_139824.1 coordinate 18,916,560, forward strand.
AAAATGAAATAGGGAAACATATTTCTCAATTAAAATGATTATATATATGTGTGTGTGTATTCATATATGTATGTAAATAAAATAATAAGAAAAAATATTTTTCAATCAAAATAATATCTATTAAAATAATAATAATATAATTGAAATTCGAAATTTAATACAGAAATAAAATATTTAAATGTCTCAATTGCACAAATCCAGAGAAACCATTTATAGTGTTTTAAAGGTGTGATGAGAAAATAAAAATAATTCCTAACACAAACCATTATCATTATCTTTGACTTCATAACCAATTATAAATTCATATAGTTTTTTTTTTCTTTTCCCATATATACTCATTTAATGTATGTGTGGGTGTTTTTATTATTATTATAATAATGATAATAAAGCAGTTTTCTAATGAATAGAAAACACGTGTGCAGAGTTTCTGCTTCTGCCGTTGATTCTCTGTCGTCTTTGCAGTCGCACATTAGTTCACGGCTAATTTCAGTAATGACACTTAAAACAGCAGCTAGTGAGAGTGAGAGTGAGAGTGAGAGTGAGTGTCGTCCTGCTGCACTCACTCTCACTCTCACTCTCACTCTCACTCTCACTCTCACTCTGGTCTGAAGAACCTGAGCAGCAGGAGTTCAGTCAAAGCTCCTCCGTCCTGATTGACTGATCAATTACAGCCCGACGTGTTTGAAATGACTGATACGCAGAGAAGTGAGTGACAGCCGTGTTTAAAAATAGCCTCTGAGAGCTTTTTCCCTGTGGAGTTTCTCAGCCTCGTCGTCGTCGTCTTCGTCGTCGTCGTCGTCGTCTTCGCTGCCTTTGAACATTTCAGGTTTATTTGGATTCTGCGATTCTTCGTCTATCCTGGTTTGACAAAAGCGAATTAAAAGAATCCAAACAAAACGAGCGGCTCATAAATGATGCATGAGCTCGTCCCTCCTCCTCTTTTCAAGTCCAGGCCTCTGTTTTATCTCACTTGGGATTTGACTTCCTCTTCCTCTTCTTCCTCTTCTTCTTCCTCTTCTTCCTCTTCCTCTTTCATTCAGGACGTTGAGCGAATCCCTCCTAAAAAAACCTGAAGATCCTCCACTCGTCTCAATTTGAGCGATTTGTTTACCGTGTGCGACCGTTTCCCCCCGGGATTATAATTCTACAGCACAGATTAATCCTGACAGCAGCAGAAGCGATGATGATGATGATGATGATGATGATGATGATGATGATATTTTACCTTCTTCTCTGTGTTTCTTCCCTCCTCAGATCACACGTATCGCTCTGATTGTTCATAAAACCAAAGGACAGGATTTCCAGCTGCTGGCCGGCTCTGCAGGATTCCTCATGGCTGCGTATTCTGTCGGTAAGACCATGAAAACTCCACTCGAGCTCTTTTAGTTCATCCAAAAACACACGACTTTGTTGTCTTTTTCCACTGTTGCATTGTGGGTCACTTCCTGTCATTGTTCCGTCCAAATGTTCTGATTGATTTCCAGTCTTACACTCGGCTCATGAGGCAGAGGTGGAAAGTAACGACATACTTTTACTCAAGTTACTGTATTGAATACTTTTTTTTGTGTATTTTGTATTTTTTAAGTACAATTTAAAATCAGGATTTTGTATTTTACTTGAGTACGTATTGACTCAAGTATTGTACTTAGTTACTTTATAAATCCTATCCTCTCCAAAATAGTTTTGTTTTTCTGACCTTGTCATATTTCTACTAACCTCACACCCCACACAAAGTAACTAACTAACTTTTACTTAAAGTACATGTTCAAACAAACTACTTTTACTTCTACTTGAGTAATGTTTCATCAAAGTATTGGTACTTTTACTCGAGTACAATATTTTAGTACTTTTTCCACCTCTGCACGTGGCTTCTGTTCATTCAGCTGAAACAAATCAATGAAAGCGTGTGTGGATTATTTGGGATTTATCAGAATAAGATCTAGATAAAGATCTGCTGAACTCAAGAAGAAGGCGGCCATTTTGGATTGAAACGCTGACGTCTCTCACACTCGTCCGCTTCACTTTTTTATTGTGATCGACTTCTCCGTTGGTCGTTTCAGTCTGAACAAGATGACGACGAAGAGTTTAACGAAGGCTTCACTTAATGTCTCACAGTTCTGGATCCTTCAGTGAAGCATGAAGCAGAGTTATTTCCTCCTGAAAACAGAGGTCTTGAAAAAGTCTTAAATCCAATCATATGAATTTAAGGCCTCAAAATGTCTAAAATTTTCCTAAAATCTCATAAAAGGTTTCTGTTTTTGAGGATGCGATGACAACAATAACTACAACACGGAACTAAAGTAGTCAAACTGTGCTGTCCGGGGACAATTTATCCAGCACCACTAGCTAGTGGGCTGCGCGCACGCCGCGGTGTGCTTAGCTTAGCTTAGCTTAGCTTAGCTTAGCTTAGCTTAGCTTAGTTTAGCAGCGGAGAAAACTTAACGAAAGCCCACAGCTAAGAAGAATGATTTGTGGCTCCAATTTTCCTTCATGTCTTTTTTTTCCAGTACGGATTTGAAATGGGTCTTAAATTGTGTTCATTATGGTCTTAAAAAAGTCTTAAAAAGTCTTGTTTGACTTGTTGAAACCTGCAGAGACCCTGAGACCCTAAATACTGTTTTAAATTCATAAATACTGTAAACTAAACTTGTCAGAAGTTAAATCAAGATAAATCATTGTATCTCTGCTCTAAATGATGTCGCTCTGAATCGATGACGACTTGAAAGTCGTGATTAAAAACCATCAAATCCTCCTTTAACTGTCGTAATAGATCGAGTGAGAGATTTGGCCCCCTGGTGGACATTCAGCTGCTTATTCTTGACCTTTACGTCTTTCTGTTTCCTGCATCAGAAAGTGATTTTTTTTTATAAAGTCATTGAAGCGTCTGAGATTTAAGAAACACTCTTTATCAAATAGCAGAGATTAAAATCTACTTTTCAGGGCTGATATTTGTAACAACCCTCTGAACTCACAGCGTCACAGTTTCTGCAGAGGTTCTGGGATTAGATCAGATGGGGATTAGGATGTACGTCGTCCATGTGATGAAGCTCAGGAAGCTAATGAGTCTGTTCTCCCACCGTCAGCTCACTCACTCTGTTACAAGACGCTAATGTATAAACTGTACGTATGGAAAAGGCTTCATCTCTGTTTTCATCAGAGTTTCTGTTCATGTTTTATGTTCAGAGTCCTCACAGGGACAGGTGTGTGAGCCTGTGTGTGTGTGTGTGTGTGTGTGTGTGAGCCTGTGTGTGTGAGCCTGTGTGTGAGTCTGTGTGTGTGTGTGTGGATGATTGATAAGATAATGTGCTGAAGGGTTGACGTCCAGATTCGTGCCATCAACCTCCCCTGCAATGATGCTGAAGGGGGCGGTGCCTCCGCCTGTCAATCATCAGTCTCATGATAAACAAACAAAACTCTGCAGTCGTCTTCTCCTGGACTCTACCATCTTCTTCTTCTTCTTCTTCTTCTTCTTCTTCTTCTTCTTCTTTTTCTTCTCCTCGGTGTTTTCGCTTCACCGCGCGTCTTTTCAGGAACTGTCATTGAGGCGCGGCGAGGAGGCGGAGCCTGTGTCAGCCGCTGAAAACACCCGTGAGACAGAAACACCATCATCATCATCATCATCATCAGCCTCCGTCTACGTCTGCATCACAAACTCAAGGCCACAGACTCACAATGAAAGGCCATGATGTTGTGTTGCTTAGGAAAGTGTCTGTCGCTCTAAGTGTGAGTGAGTGCATATACTTTCCCAAGCAACAAGATATATATATATATGTATATATATATATATAAATGTATATATGTCTAGATAAAGATGTGCTTGTGCTGCTCCTCACTGACAGTTCCATCATCACGTTCGTTTGAAGGATGATTTTCTCGAATCACTCGTTCGTCGTCTTTCAGATCACAGATCAAACTTCTGTCCGTCGCCTTTTTCTCCGTTTGTCGCTCGAATTCTAAAAGGAAACGAATGAAAAATGCTCCGATGTCTCAGAGTAAACTGAAGAGCTGCAGCTACACGCTAATGTTTGAGCGTGAGCTGCAGGTGGTGAACGCTCAGAATTGTGATCATCAGTCGCTCACACTGACATTTACCTGCAGGAGTTTCTGCAGAACACAGATGTTTGTTTGTCGTTTCAGCCTCAGTTATTTACACAGAAATTCAGCAAACAAACGACTAAACAACAGCAGAAGATTCATTTCGAGGCTCGATTCAAATCTTAAAACTGAGCTCAGACTCTCAGACGCTCTGTGGTGTCGTAGCTAATGTTGCTAATCTGGCTAAAGCGATGGAGAAGTCTCGTCTGCCGCTATTGTTGATCAGACTAGAGAATGAGCTTCATTTAAACAATCTAATATTGTTCAGTCTGCAGACACGAGCCTTTATTTATCTTATTTCAGACTTTATTAACCTCCGTCTGAGTTTGTTTGTCTGTTATTGACCAACATAACTCGAAAAATCACAGGCGGATTTGGATGACATTTTCAGGAAACGTCCATAATGAGACCAGGAACAAGTGGATAAATGTTGACCTTGATCCATAGACGTTTTCACTGGCTACAGACAGGGATGTGAATCTTTGATTCAAACGATTCTCCATTCAAAAACTGATTCAGTGCATAGTGTGTTAACTCTAGAACACTATTGTCAGGTGGTTTTCACCCGAGCAAATACATGTATGTGATTTTCATGAAAACCATGTTTTCATCTTCATTATTTATTTTTTTATTTTTTTAATATTTTGTTCCCAAATTCCTAATTTTCCAGTAATTTAGGAACACTGTTTAAAATAAAAGAACTGACTCAAATCTGTCATGTTTTGATATATTTTGATGATGAAGTACTTTTTATTGGTTGTATTTATTATCTCGTTAAACGTAAGTGATGGTGTTTTGAACTTGAGCGATAGTGTTCTAGTGTTAAGGCAAATGATGACATCACAACAATCCAGTTTGTATAAGATAATGTGATCACACAAAGACAAACTTAAGACAAAAGTTAACATTTATTCATTCAAAACAAATAAAAACTTACTTCCTGTACAAAAAAAGTAACTTGAATAAATAAAAGCTTAGACTAACTGCCTTTTTCTCCCAGAAGTTACAAAAATAAACTGTACACAATAGATAGAAATTAAAAAAAAAAAAAATATATATATATATTCTTTCTTTTCCCAAAAAACGATTTTTTAAAGTTTTTGAATCGATTCAGAATCGTGGATGATTAGAATCACGATTCCTATGTGAATCCATTTTTTTTCCCTCACCCCTAGTTACAACAGCTACCTTGGTGGAGGTCTGCGCTCTCCGAGTGCTTTTCTAGTTCACCGATGTGATCACAGATGTCGACATATGTGACTTAAAAACAAGTCACTGACTAACTGTTACTGTACAATGAATAAACAGACTAAAAGCATGTGTTTCAGTGTGTTCTGTGCTGTTTCAGGTGCGGTGGGCGGAGTCTGTGCTCTGGCCAACGTCCTGGGTCAGGATGTGTGTGAGCTGCAGCGTCTGTGTGAGTCAGGTCTCTGGGACCAAGCCAGAGTTCTGCAGCAGCGTCTGATCGAGCCCAACGCCGCCGTGAGTACCATCTGCTGCACCACCAACGCTTTTATACTCTATATATACTCTGTGTACATACATATATATACATATATAATACTGACGAGCCTCTCTGTCTCTGGGGCTTTCACACTTTTTAAGAGACAGAAACTGAACCTGAAACACGTTCAGAGATTTTAATGAAACCTCAGCGGGACGAGAAAACACACAGTTAAACACACTCTGATGTGAAAGAAAGGAACATTATATATAGATGTATGGCTTTGTTATGACAATGTAGGAATATAACGTGATCTGTTTTTATTATTTATTCTCGCTGCATGAACAGAAACAGCTCAAAGTGGCTGCCGGTTAATCTCAAAAAGTCAATTTTGTTTAGAATAAAAAGCTTCAAGAAGAAACTAAAGGATGTTTTAGGAAGAAGAAGAAGAAGAAGAGGAAGAAGAGGAAGAGGAACAGGAAGAGAAAGTCTAACTCAACAGTGTTTTCTCTAATCCAGAGTTCATTTAAAGACTCACATTTGTGCTCTTTCTCTTTTTAAGTCGTTCTTCTTCTTCTTCCTCATTTTTCCTTCAGCATTTGAGTTTATTTTTCTCACGAGCACGAGACGAGGATCTTCAACAGCATCTCTGAATATTAGACTTTCTGCATTTGTCATTTTCAAAGATTCCTCTGAAGTCATGAGAGGGTGTTTTTTAACTCAGTGATTTCACCGACAGCAGCTTGAATGTCTGCATATGTGTGTGTGTGTGTGTGTGTGTGTGTGTGTGTGTGTGTGTGTGTTCTTGTACTTGCAGCATACTGAGGACCAGTGAGGGTTTTTAACCAACAAAGTGAGGTCATTTTTACGGAGTGAGGACATTTTGTCCGGTCCTCACTTTGTTTTCATTCAAATCACTTCCTTAGGTTGTAAACATGTTATACTCTGTTTTTAACAGGGGTCCTCAATTTGGTACAAAAACCCGTTTTCCAGCCCTGGTGTTTCACACTCGTTTTGCTCTGGGGCTCCACCTGCAGACATGTTATGGTACTGCACCCAGTAGTTCTTTATCGATGTCATTCATGAAGTAGATATTTGTAATTGTGTTGATTTATAAAGTGGAAATGCTGGTCCTCAGTATGCAGCAAGTACAAGAGAGAGTGTGTGTGTGTGTGTGTGTGTGTGTGTGTGTGTGTGTGTGTGTGTGTGTGTGTGTGTTTGTGCTGCATCATCAACAGGTGTTTATTTAGCTAAACCTATCGAAGAATATGTTCACATTTCTCTTCTCTTCTGAGTTTTTGTTGTTTACTTTCTTTCTATTGACTTAACGTCTTGTTTTCGCTCCTGTTTTGCTGTAATATCAGGTGTCACAGCTGAGTATTGATCACTAAAATGACTGAACCTATCGTACATCACACACCTTGTGATGTTATTTTCATCTGCAGCTGCAAAGCTTCACGGTTTAGAGTAAAAATATTGAAACTTCCCATAAATCACACACACACACACACACACACACACAGCTGTATGGAGACTGAGTGGATCTCTGTGTTGCTAGGTAACCAGGAAGCTGGGAGTCCCTGCCCTGAAGCAGGCGATGGAGTGGTTCGGCTTCCACGGCGGCGCCTGTCGATCGCCTCTGCAGCCGCTCACAGACGCTCAAACGCAGCAGCTGAGGCGCGACTTCACCTCCAACGGCTGGCTGTGAGTGTGTGTGTGAGTGTTAGAGTGTGTTAGAGTGTGTGTTAGAGTGTGTTAGTGTGTATTAGAGTGTGTTAGAGTGTGTGAGTCTGAGCCAGTCACATGGGACCAGGGAATTAAAGGCTGATTCATTCATTCATTTGATTCTTGTCACTCAACAAAACTTAATGTGGAATCAATAAAATATGAAACGTGAAAAACATGATCCACAAAAATCATTTATATATATTTATATATATAGATACATGTGCACCAGCATCAAACTGGGGGAATAAAAATGACATATACACATATATATATATGTACTGTTAAATAAATATAAGTACAGGAGATACTGGACTGTGTATACGTTAGGGATGTGAATCTTTGGGTGACTCACTATTAGATTCAAAATCTATTCTCAATTCAAAAGATTCTCGATTCAAAAATTGATACAATGCATAGTGTGTTAAGGCAAATTATGGCATCAAAACAGTACAGTTTGTATAAGATTAATTCATTCAAAACAAATAAAAACTTACTGTAGAAAAAATGAACTTGCATAAATAAAACCTTTTTCACCCAGAAGTTACAAAAATAAACTGTACACAAATAACACATGTTTTGTGTGGTTTTTCTAAATAGAAACTTTAAAAAAACATTTTTTTCAAAAATCGATTTGTGAAGTTTATGAATCGATTCAGAATCGTGGATGATTAGAATCCTGATTCCTATGTGAATCCATTTTCCCCTCACCCCTAATATAAATAGTCTTATATAATAGCGTTACTAAAGCCACTGATCTAAAGTTGGCCTGAGGCTTCTTCACAGTCCTGAATATATTATTATTAACATATAATCATTAGAGAAATCCTGACATGTTCTTCTATAATGTTGGTGACAGATCTGCTTTGTGAGCCTTTATTTTCTCCTTTGGTTCATCCATTCGTCACAATGTATCTGGAGAATGAGCTGCTCACAGTGTGGAGGTCAAAGGTCAAAGGTCACTGTGAGGTCAATTCTGTCCCCGTATCATAAAGACTGCAGGGAATTTCATGAAACATAGAAACATGGAAACATAGAAACATAGACGCCTCAGTGACTGAGCTGATTATAGTTTGTGTTCAGAAGCTCAAAAGTCACAAATGTGAGGTTGTTTTTTAGGCCATAACTCAAGAAGTTATACTATATTATATATATTATATATCATTAAAAAAGTATTTTAGTTTTTAAAAACCTTCCCAGCTTTTCTGGAAATGGGATTTACATATTTGTCTCATCATCATCATTATTCTTATCTTCCACCCTCAGGTGTTTTCTGATTTAAACAGAAAACTCCTGAACAAACAGAAAAAAAAACCCTGCTCATATTTAAGCAGCGCTAATAATTTAAAACCATCTTTGTTTATATTTAAAATAAGCTGCAGTTACATTTTCATGTAAACGACCAGAGCTGGAGCTCTTTGATGTGAAGGTGTTTAAAGCAGGAATTAGTTCAGTAATTAAAGCTGAGCTGAGCAGGTCGTCATGGCAATGAGAGCCTTCAGCTTTTTCCACCTTGCTTTTATCTTCATATATATCACATATACACACAGTATATATATATACATATATATATATATGTATATATATATGGTCCTGCAATGTACCTGTGACCTGACGCCGTACACTTTGTGTTTGGTGTATTATTTCTTCTTTGCTTCCTGGAAATAAATAATCTTATACTGTCTGTGTACACAATGATAAAATATATACACTTGTATACACACACACACCCCCACACACACAGACACATTCTTGTACTTGCTGCATACTGAGGACCAGCATTTCCACTTTATAAATCAACACAATTACAAATATCTACTTCATGAATGACATCTACAAAGAACTACTGGTTGCAGTACCATTTTTTCTTTTTCATTTTTGGTCCAAAATTTTACAAAAACGTCATACTATACTATGTCCAAAATTTGAAAAAAATTTGACACAAAATTTTTGGTCCAAAATTTGAAAAAAGAAATTTGACCAAAAAAATTTGACCCAAAATTCGACAAAAACGTCATACCATACTATGTCATCCAGAATTTGAAAAAAAAAATGTACCCAAAATTTTTGGTCCAAAATTTGACAAAAACGTCGTTCTATAATATGTCGTCCAAAATTTGAAAACAAATTAGAAAAAAAAAATTTGGTCCAAAATTTGAAAAAAAAAATTTGGTCCAAAATTTGAAAAAAAATTGGGTCCAAAATTTGAAAAAAAAAATTGGTCCAAAATTTAAAAAAAATTTTTTACCCAAAATTTGATAAAAACGTCATACTATAATATGTCGTCCAAAATTTGAAAACAAATTTGAAAAAAAAATTTGGTCCAAAATTTGACTAAAAAGTCATAATTAGTCCAAAATTAGTTTTTTTTTTTTCTTGACAAATTGAGTATAGCATGTTATAGCAACCTAAGGAAGTGATTTCAATGAAAACAAAGTGAGGACCGGCCAAAATGTCCTCACTCTGTAAAAATGACCTCACTTTGTTGGTTAAAAACCCTCACTGGTCCTCAGTATGCCGCAAGTACAAGAACACACACACACACACGCACACACACACACACACACACACACACACACACACACACACACACACACACACACACACACACTTTTAAATGACTGAAGTTGTGTATTCAATCATCCATATGATGTAAAAGTGTTGTTACCTTGTTAATGTAAAACTATGTGAGATTAAAAAATGATTTGAATTCCACCAGAACTTTGTTCTAAAGAACTCTCAGCAGCTCGACGTCTCCTGATCTCGTCTCCTCGTCGTATGAGTTTGGAGAAATTCTTCACAATTCATTCAAACTTAAAAAAAAACATCTAAAAAAGAAAACTTCACACTCAAGGATTTCAAACTGTGTGAAACACATTCCTCTCATTCAGCTGAGCCTCTTTTAAAGGTTAGTGACGGCACTTTAGTTTATTTTGAAAAAACACGTCTTCAGACTGAGTCTAAACTCTCTTTCTTTTCAACAGACGAGGTGATGACACATACTCTGAAGTTTTCTGACCACTTCAGATTTTACATCTTTTTGTTAACAGCTGGTATCAACGCTAGGTCTGAAGAACTGAAGAAGAACCGAGGAAGAACTGAAGAATCTCAATCAAATGTAAACGTCTTTCCTTCCAAATCACAGTGGAAACAATGTACAGAATCAATTAATCAATGTTTGTGATTTCCTGGGTTTTTTCTTCTATCTTTGTCTGAGTTGCAGTTACTGTGAGCGTCCACACGGCGGAGACACGTCACACTGTGCCACACTGGTGTCAAGGGCGTCTCTTTGATCTCACTGAGAGGGTCTTCCTGTGTGTGTGTGTGTGTGTGTGTGTGTGTGTGTGTGTGTGTGTGTGTCTGGGGGGGTGATCAAGTGACTCGTCAGCTAAATCTTCCCTCAGAGCTGCAGCGTCAGGAAGAGGAGGAAGAGGAGGAGGAGGGTTCCTGTCTCCACCTGCACCTCATCACCTCATCATCCCTCACACCTGACATTTGGCTCCTCCTCCTCCTCCTCCTCTTCCTCCTCTTCCTCCCCCACAGTCCTCAGGCATGTAGTGACCTCTGTGTAGTGTAGCATGTAATGTCCAGTCTCTCTCTCTGATTCTGGCATCGCCCCAGATTATAACATTCCCAGATTCCTGCTCTTCCCTCCTCACAGACCTCCTCCTCCTCCTCCTCACAGACCTCCTCCTCCTCCTCCTCCTCCTCCTCACAGACCTCCTCCTCCTCCTCCTCCTCCTCACAGACCTCCTCCTCTTCCTCCTCCTCCTCATGCTTCAGCTTCACTTCTGGTCTCTGGACAATAAAAAAACAACAAAAAAAGCAGATATGAACCTTTTCATTGTTTCGTCGTCTGCTGTGATGATGATGATGACGTCTCTCTTTAATTATTGCTGATGTTTCCCTGATGAGCAGAATGTTAAACACAAACACATGTATTATGTATTTCTCTTTGAGTTCTTTAATCATTATTTTATAACTTAACTTTAGAGTTTGTGAAACATGTACGAGGACACTAACGTCTGTCATTTGTCCAAATCTTCTTTAAAAGTCATCATTAGAAATGAAAGTGTTTCTTCACTTCCACAGAGTGAAAGAAGTTTGATCACAAACATTAATATTTGCATATTCACTAAAGCAGTGATGTTGGTGGACTTTGGTCCTCAGTGAAGTGGATAAGTCTGTGTGTGTGTGTGTGTGTGTGTGTGTGTGTGTGTGTGTGTGTTTATGGCTCAGTGTTTCAAAGCAGAAATATCAGGTTTCTAAATGTTATCGTTTGAAACAGTTTAACAGAAGTTTATGTGTTTCCTGTCTGGATTAACATAACTCTAAATTTCTAAATAATGTAAATATCTAGTCTATACTCTATATATTCTGGAAATTGTCTATACATTCTTCTCTATTTACTTGTTTTATATAGTCTTAGTGTTAATATCTTTTTATTTTATTATTTCTTCTCCTTATCTTTAATGTCTTGCTGCTGTAACGCTGTAAATTTCCCCACTGTGGGACAAATAAAGGATTCTATGATCTCATCTTATCTGCTCGTCCAATCCAGGAAGCAAAGAGATCTGTGTTTCAATCCAACTTTATTTATAAAGCGCAAACAACAGCTGAAACAAAGTGCTGCACGTCAGAGATAAAGAAATAAAAGAAATAAAACATACAAACGTGTGACCTAATAAAACAATAAAAATACTGTAGAAAATATAAAAGTATAAAAGTATTTGTGATCACTGATCATTTTTTGTCCGTTCTTCACACAATAACTCAAATAAGTAAATGCTTCTGTGTTTAAAGTCAAAGCTCAAGGACGCAGTGACCTCGTGTTTTTAATAAATGTGATCTTTATATTTAATAAAAGGTCAAAAACTCTAAGAACCTTGAGCAGATTCTCTCTCTTTATCTGTGAAGAAGATAAAACCTCCTGTTCCAGATAAAAGCAGCTGATAATTCAGTGTTCAGGTCAAAGATTGGTCAAAAAGCTGCGACTGGAGATAAAAATAGAAACCAAAAAGTCACAGTTTTCAAAGTGAGACTTCAAACGCACGGATTTCCAATCGGCGAGCGACGACCTGATTAACAGCTGCTGAAAATGTGTGGTAGATCTAAAGTAAAGCAGAAGTGAGCAGCGACGTGACCTAGATCCTGCTTCACATAGAGAGGAAAAACAACGCTTTTAAATCATTAAATGATTAAAAACGCCCAGTCCACGCACATGATAATTGCTCTCTTTAATTAGCATAAGAAACATGAGACTGTTGAATGTTAGGTAGTGTGTGTGTGTGTGTGTGTGTGTGTGTGTGTGTGTGTGTGTGTGTGTGTGTGTGTGTGTGTGTTTGGCTCAGACTATTATGGGATGGCCTACATCACAGGTATGAATAAAGAATGGAAAATTAAGTATTGGATTGTTTATTTAATCAAAAAATTGTGAAGAAAATGGGAATTTCTTTTTCTTTTACGACGACAGGGGTGTCAAACATACGGCCCGGGGTCCATAACTGGCCCGCCAGGGGGTCCAGTCCAGCCCACAGGGTAATATTGTTAAAATGTTAAAATGTCAACGTCAAATACAATATTTTTTTAGTGCTGTCAAACGTTAATGCGTCAACGGTGTTTTACCGGCGTCAACGTTAATGCACGACGCGTTTCCATGACGACTGACTGGAAAAATACGCGCATGACGTCATGTTTGCGTGACTCCGGATTGTTAAAATTACGCTAAACTTTAAAAACAGAGACACACATACGCAGCACACAGGTAGGCTAATGTTATTTGTTAGCGCTGCTCTTTTCCTTTAATAAACAGACCGCTCCAGTTCCACTGTAGGCTAACGCTAATGGCGCTAAAAGGAGCTAATGCAGCTAACGGAGCTAACTGGTGAACGGTGCCTGGACTCTGGTGTCGCGGCACGTAAACATGACGTCATCTACGTGGCCTTCACATCTCCAGTGTTATGACATTGTGACATTTAGGTAAATTTAGGCAGAATATTGTTGAAATTGCACGTATATTTCTCAAGAAATGTCATGTTTTGTAAAAACAAAATTCTTCATAAAGTTCTTGTTGTTCATAGATTATTATGCTGTTATTTTACTGGTCCACTTGAGATCAAACTGTGTTGTGTGTGAGTTTGACAGCTTTACGATTGTAGAAACTTCAAAATAAAAGCACACACGATGGTAACTTGTTTGATTTTATTTTCTAATTTACTGACACAGGTTCCAGACGTGGCCTCAGGTCTGTATCATGCTCAGTTCTAACCTGTAGAGAAGCAGCAGGAGTGTTTTCTCTCTCTCACATCACTTGATTAACTTTACGCTGAAAGGCTGTAATAGAATTATTAATCAATAACACAAAAACACTTCTTGCCTACTGTACTTTTATTCCCTTAGGGACTTTAAGGTTGGATGTAGCTACTGCAGCTACTGCAGCTACTGCCCACCATCTAACCGTTGACCCTGGCGACCCCTGACCTGCCAAAGGTCAAAGGTCGTGAAAAACTTGCCGCTGAACTGGACCAAAACAAAAGTCCTCGGTTCATCGTGGATTCAGAGCGTCTTAAAAATCACTAACAGATACGCGCTGAGGTTGGTTTTTCCCACGCACAGTTTTCACTTTTTCTTCTCTGGACACCTTTGAGTGTGCGTCGGTCCACCTACACGCTGACCTGAGGCAGAGGCCGGGCGTCAACTTCAAACACCGACCAGCAGCATCACAGACGAGCTGCAGGATTCTGCAGGAATCATCTCAGCTCTGCACAGGCTCCACATCGTCCTCAGCATCAAAGTCGCCTTCTTTTTTTTTTCCTCCTTTTTCGGGAATGTTGAATATGTAGATCATGTCTTCACTTCCCTCGGCACACTTCCATCCCTCCCTCCCTCCCTCTCTTCCTCTGTGAGCTGATCTTGAGTGTTATTCCTCCTTACGCTCGTATCTCCATCCCTCTTGTCCTCTTTTAATCTGCTTCTTCACCCTCCTCCTCCTCCTCCTCCTCCTCCTCCTCCTCCTCCTCCTCCTCCTCTTCGCCTGCAGCACCTGAAGGCATCGGCATGTTGAAATTCTAAAATATAACCATAAAATTAATGTGTCCTGGTGTTAAAATCAAGACGTGCGGTGATGACTCGCCTGAGGGGAAACCGTAATAAAGACTTGACTTAATAATCGAGGAGGATTTTTAATCATAGCTTCAAAATCGAGCAGCGAAGCCCAAATCACGATTATCCTGTCGCTCTTTGTTCGCCATTCAGATCACTTTGAAATCAGTTTTCCCTGGATGTGAATCATGCATTTAACTCTCATTACTTTCAATTTAACGTAATAATAATAATCATAATAATATATATATATATATATATATATGTGGTAACGCTTTAGATCAGAGAACATACTGTATATTTACCATTATCTAGGTGCTTACTAACATGCATATAAGTAGCATAATCGTGCTACTTTATTATTAAATATTAATCACATATTAATATCTTATTTAGGAAAAATATTAATTTGTGTCGTAATAGAGATAAAATAAGGTTATACGTGCTTAATGAGTAATAATAAGGGTTAGTATGCTACTTATATATCATGGTGAATATGTGTTCCCTACTCTAAAGTGTGATATATGTACATATACTGTATATATATATATATATATATATATATATATAAAAACATGTTTTTTCCATTAATTCTGTTTCCACTCCAGGTTTAAGAGCGTCACGCTTGTGCTAACGTTCAGGTCACACTAGATAATTGACACTTCGAGCCTATAGAAGCTGATTTTTTTGAATAATAATAATAATAATAATAAAAAAAACCTGCAAACGTGTTTTTCCAATAAAGTAATAATTGTAAACAATTGTAATGTATATATCTGGTCATTATAGAAGGAGTAAAACACGGCCTCTCCCTCCTCCTGTGTGAGCTGCAGCCGCTCACAGAGACATTTTTATTTCGTAGATGAATACACCTACGTGTTTTATACCTCCCCCAACACACTCATGCATGTTTATACACACACACACACACACACACACACACATGGAAACTCCCAAATGTGCCGTTGTGAGCAGTGGGAACCCAGAGCAAATTAAAACCAGGCAAAAATCCAGCTGGGCGTCTGTTTTCTTTGCTGTTTTTTTAATTTGCCCGTTTCTTATTTGGCAGCAGTTGCCCACAGTTGCAGCGGGTGCTGCGTCTGCAGCGGCAGGCCTGCTCTCTTATCAGTATGCCGTGTGCATTTCCTCTCCAAACATGACCAAAGCTTTTGGGAGCCGTGAAGCCTCGCTGATAAGATAACAGACAAAAGACCTTCTCTCTCTCTCTTTAAGGAACGCGTGAAATAAGAAAATAGGAAATCCCTCCCCCGGGGGAAAGAGACGGAAAAGAAAAGCAGGACGAAAAATCATCATGTGCTCGGAAAATGAAATTTAAACAACACCCAGATATGAAGCAAAAGGTGAAGAGACGGGATTTGTGTTTTTTTGTGTGAACAAAAGGAAACACACACACACACACACACGTATATATAGCTGCCACTTCTGATGTGTGAGGTGAAGATGATCTGCAGAGCATATTTAAATACTTTGCCATGGCAACAGGCTCCATGATTAGGGCCAAACAGGCAAAACTGCTGCAGCACTCGGGATTGAGATGATACAAATTAAGGGAACTCTGGACGGTTTCCAAGGAGACCGAATAGGCGCAGAGGTTAAAGTCCAACCTAAACACACCTTAAAGCTATTTTAGTGACAGCAGAACACAGAGGGAGTGGGTGGGGGGAGGGCTGGAGGACGGGGGGTGGTGTGTGTGTGTGTGTGTGTGGGGGGGTGGGGGGGTGGGGGGGGGTTTGCTTTCTAACTGCCTCGCTCCACAAATAATCACTACACCTGCCAAGATGTGTGATCAGGGTTCAAAATCCTGTGTGTCTGTGTGTGTATGTGTGTGTGGTGAATTCATTGTTCTGCAGTAAAAGAAGAAGAAGAAGAAGAGGAGGTCCACTTCATGTGGTTTTTCATGTGTGTGTCGTTTATTTTATATCACACAAATACAGCCTTTATTTTTAAATTTTTCATCATTTTGCAACAAATTCCTAAGAAAACAGTAACAAAGTAACAAGGTTACGGCTCATTGTGACGTCATGTTTAAAGGTAACTTTAATAAAGTGTGTGTTTTAAATGTTAAGGCTCTTTTATGCTCAGTGTGTTAATCGTATTGTGATTGAGTGATGAATTGGTCTTAAAAATCTGTGTTAAAACAGGTCTATGCTGCTTTAAGGCGTGCGTTGACCATAAACTACATTTCCCACAATGCACGGCGATCGCGTTACCCGCAAAGTGAAGGCATCACCATTGCGGACTATAATGCATCATATTTGTAACTTGAATCCGTAATAAATACAGAAAGTTATTTATCAATATGTTACAGAGTAGTTATCTTTATTTTACATTATATTTGGTTACATTTAGTTACATTTATTGTGTATGACAGTAACATCTGACCCTTTGAGGGGTAACATTGTGGCCCTCAGTGAAAATGACTTTGACACCCCTGTTCTACAGGAATGAATGGAACGTTCCTTTTGTTCTCCTCGTGTTTGTCATGTGTTTATTTTGGAAAGACTTTGAACTCAACAATGACATCGACAGAAGAGTTGTGTGTTTTTAAAGGTGTCACCATGGAGACAAAGCCCCATGTGATGCAGATGTGAGTTGTCCCATCACTCAGATTTAGCTTTTAAACAAACACAAATCATTCTTCTTCTTCTTCTTGGGGTTTTTCCTCTGCCTCCATCTTCTCATCATCCTTCACAACATCTATGAAGCTTCTCTGTGCTTGTCCTCTTTTCCTCCATCATCATCATCCTTTGTCCGATATAATCACTCCACTTCGTCCTCTCGTACTTTTTCTCCAGTTTCTAATCCTGTCCATCATGGTCACTCCCAACCAAAATCTCAGCCTCTTCATGTCCAGAGCCTCAGTTCCACTGACTGATCTCATGGATTATTTTAACTGAAATAAGAAAAACTGAAGTTCATATGAAGCCGTTCTTCTCTGAGGCCCCTCCTCCTCCTCCTCCACACTATCTTCACCATGTATGCGTGATAAAAGGTTTTAATGTTTTCTTCCTCAAGGCAAATCTAGTAAGTGGGTCACAGTAGAAGAAGTAGTTTGTGTACAGTGTTGTTCTGCTGAGGTTCTGTGGTGATAAAGACAGTGGATTCATGGTTTCTCTTCACTCGTATCAAAGAAATCCACTTGTGAAAAACCTTTGTTTTTGTCTGAAGTTGAACCCACAGCAGAGAGGAAACAGCGTCACGTGTGTGTGAGTGGTCAAGACGCAGAGCCGGACAGTAACGCAGTACATTTACTTAAGTACAGTACTTCACTACACTTTTGAGGGATATGTACTTTACTCTAGTATCATTTTTGGGGAGTACACGTGACTTTACTCAAGTGAAAATATTGTACTCTTTACTCCATAACCGTGAGTACACGTTACTTCTTGTACTCCATGGTCAGACTTAGTTAAGAGACGAAACCATGGACCAAACCATGGATGAAGACGCATCAGGTCCATCCTGAGAATGTACCAACTCGTGGCCGCACCTCACCAGACTATTTCAATTTTCTGAACAAGTTAATGATCGTGTTCTCATCACCGCCAGTGATTTTACACATTTATGTAAACTGAGCATTAAAAAGACTTTCAATTCCTTTTACATTCTTCAAGGTATTAACGTTAACATTTATCATAACTCTGTATAGGAAGTTTTCATACGTAAATGTAAGAACTGTAATGCAATATTTAGAGAATGCACTCTTGTACTCTTGATACTCAAGTAAAATTTAGCAAGGGGTATGTGTACTTTTACTCAAGTAATGAAGCTGTGTACTCTGTCCAACTCACATACTTGTGTATATGTGACCCACCAGCACCAAGAAAATTAATGAATTAATTCATTAATTTAGTTATTTTTACAAAATGAGGGATTTTCTTTTTTTTCTTCAAAATTACACAAGTTGAAGTTTTTAAATGCTCTAAATCACAGTATTGTAGCTGTTTAAACCATAAACTTTGTAATTGAATTGGGGTTGTTTAGGCTGTGGTGACGTCACAGAGGAAACACGTGACTTCTTAAGGTTCAGCTGCGGGGGGCGGGGCCTCGCTGTTCCTGTTCCAGCTGCTTCAGAAGAAGAAGAAGCTGCGTGTTTTCACGGTGAATAAAGATGGATAAAGTAAGAACACACCACAGAAGAAGTACATCTAAATCTAAATGTCGCGGTTACAGCGAACATCTTTGGCTGTGCTTGTTCTTCACGAAGACAGAGGCTTCTGGTCACTTCTGTTATGCTAGCAACACGTAGCATTTAAGCTAGCGGACTTTATGCTAACGCGTTAGCATTAGGAGTTTGACTTGATGGTGGAAAACTTTCTCCAGAGTTTATGGAAAACATTGATGGATTATTTATCTGCCGGAAGAGAGCAGGACATGAGGATAATGGAGGAACAGGCACAGGAGTTACATCTGTATGATGACGTCATGACGCCAGCACCTGAACCTCTCATTAACCTTCTATCTTCTTCAGGGGTGAGTTTTCATTAATGTCCTTAATCTTCTTATGTTATTGTTCATTCAAAGTCACATACAGGGATCAAAACATGTAATTTTTCATACTGGACGCTGTCTTTTAATAATCCACTGTGCTTGTTATGTGCTGTGTTGTGTGGCTACATTGTTAGCTAGCTCAGTGTTGTTATTTTTAAAACGTGACGCACGTTAAAACTTATGTTAGATCAGATGATCGTATTATAAGCTGTAATGTGAGCATATGATATTAATGAATAACAAACCGACCTGAATAATGTGTGAATGACACAGATTTGACTGTGATGCTAATGATTCAGCAACTAGCTGAGAGTTAGTTAATCCTTATAGTTAATAGTTAATCCTTCTAACTCTGAAGTATATTACCTTTCTTGTTTTTAATTTTTTATGAAATATATATTCATATTTAATTGTATTTTTCTATGAGAACCCCCTGGGACCTCTTAATAGAACCCTCGGGGTCCTTAGACCTGTTATTGATAACCATTGTTCAAACTACTACAATAGTTCATGTACTGTGGGCTACTTGTTCCTGGTTTTTCTATGGCTGGACACATTATGATGATGACATTGTGTCAGTGGCAGTCTTTTATGTGTCTCATATGGATTATCTGGATTATCTGTATTATTTGTATTACTTGTTTAAATTCAAAAAATAGTATATATTTAAAAAAAACTTCACACATCTGTATGTGATCAGATCACACACAGGATGAATGTTAACACCAGTCTGAACGTGGTCGGTCATCTTTGGCACTACAATACTTTGTGTTCCTAATAATAGGTTTTCAGTCATGTGATGATGCCACATTTTTATTTCATAATCAATGTGTTGCTGAATCCTGGGAGGTTAGTCTGCTGGATAATCCACGTTTGAAGGAGCCTTTGGATTAGGACACAGTTTTATATTCATAGTAACTAGTATCACACTGCCATTCTTCTTCTTTTTTTTCTTCATTTAGACACAAAAACTGACACAAGTGACACTTGAGAGACAATAAAACAGTCACACAGTGTATTTAAAGTATTCAAAGCACAGTAGAAGGAGGTTGTTGTTCAGGCACTCGATGTCGTTGTCGACCAACAGGTACAGAGCCGCACAATGCTCCTCTTTTCACAACACTGGGGATTATTCTAATGGGTTTGTTTTTTTCCGTACATGTGTGTGTGTGTGTGTGTGTGTGTGTTTGAAGTAAGTAACACAATTACAGTTTCCATTGGCACAGACTCAGGTTTTGACATGCAACGAGAAAAAAACCCCAAAACCTTACATTCTACAAGAGAAAAACAACACCAACAACACCAACAGGTGGATAATAATAAACAGTCATGGAGCCGAGATAAAGAAGACAGTAAAACTTGTTGTTGTTTAGTTAAACACTGAAAAGGCATTTAGTCTCCTCTTATAGTCTGAATTCACCTATAAGACGGAATTCACACCTGATTTAATACGTTTTTATAGTAATGACAGTAATAGTATGGCTGCTATTTCACGCAAAGATAGTTAGGATTATTAACAGTCTGTAACTAAAGTAAATCACTGACAGCAGCTTTATAATAAACTCATGTGTGAATTCTGGTTCCAGGTGGATTCGGACTCCTTGGTTGTGGAGACTCTTCACAGTGAGACATCAGATAAGTCATCGTGGGTGAAAACTACACGTTAATATCAAACGGCAACTCTTCAAGTTGAGATTTTAAGGTGCATTTTAAAGGGTTTCAGCGATCAGACTCCTGTGAAGGAACATGAGACTGTTCCATCATAAATACCACAGACAGGTCAGTGAAGCACACTTTGAAATAAAACGATATATGCATCTATATATATACACGTGCATATATATATATATACAAGTCAAAGAAAACACCAGCTCACCTCAAGGCAACAGTTAAGTGCATTTAACAGTGTCGCTGTTTGGATCCCAGAGCCAATTAAAAGGTGTGAGATGCCTTCATCAGTCTGTCACATTTACTGCAGATGTCACTGTTCAGAGTGTTCAGTGAGGGCGACGTCAGCCCTGAACCACAGCCCAAATTAATCTGACTCTGAGATCATCACATATAACTGACAATTAACTCTATTTCCCATTTAATGCCTGACACCCCCACAGCACGACCACACACACACACACACACATGCACACACGCACACATGAACACACCCACTTCACGCAGACACACACTGATTCCCAGCAGGCACACGCGTGAACTATGTGTTAGATAGAGCTTTGTTAAGTTCACAACATTGATGCTTTCACTTTTTTTTCCTTATTATTCCTTGTGTGTGTGTGTGTGTGTGTGTGTGTGTGTGTGTGTGTTTCTTTTGTGATTTATACACAAACATTTAACACTGATGAAAAATCGTGGAGAAACAAAGTGCAGACGAACAGCTGCAGAGACGTAATAGTTTCCTCTAATTATAATCATTAGTCCATGGACTCTATTTGGATTTCCTGCATTTTGTTTTATTAAAATTGTTCCAACTCATTATCCTGATTTATTTTTAATTTTCTGAGATTTGTTAGAGTTTTCCTTTGTGATTTTCTTTTTTTTCTTCCGATTTTATTGTAAATACTTTCATAAACAGGATTATTCTGAAACTAGTATTATTATTATTTTAGCAGAATTATATTTACATTCACCTGAATTGATTTAAATTTCCAATTATGTGAATTTGACTTTCATTAAATTGTTTTCTTCTAATTTGAATGGAATGAAAAAGATAATAAATAATCATATCTTTTTTTCCATAATTTTCTCTAATGATATTGAAAAGCGCCGTTTAATTGTCATTGTTATTTTTTTTTTTTACTTAAAACCGCTTTGGTAAAAATTACAAATGAGTTGAAAAGATTGAGTTTAGTATTTGAAAAAACAAACCAAACACCTGCATTTATGTTTGATAGTAAAGCCTTTTTTAAATAGTTTAGAGAGTAAGTGTTGATCAGCTGATCATCGTCGCTTTGACCCACAAAGACAGAAGCAGTTGAGCGTCTCATGCTGCACACAGACTCTTGCTTTCAGGCAGAAATTGCACATTATTATCAAATTGCACCTCCAGAACAGAAATTGCAATCATTACTGTGGCATGCAGGGCACTTCCATTCTCCTCTGCTGATTATGCCCCCCCTCACTCACTCTCCTCCACCTCCACCTCCACCTCCTCTCTGATTGTTGAGCCTCTGACCCAGGATCAGCCTCAGCCTGTGGGCACTGTGTGGTCGGCACTGAGGAGGATGTTCCTGCTGATTTGGGATCAGACTGAGCTGTAACGGCACTGAGTGAGGAAGAAATAAACGCTCAATAACTAAGAGTAAACAGTTGATATGTTGGCGCACCAACATGAGGTCAGACATGTGAACATCTAATGTGAATTTGACAGGAAGTCAGGAAACGCCAGGAAGTTCTGAGTTCTGGTGATTTAAAGGTCAAAGGCTTGATTTCATCATAGTTCTCCACAGTGATATATAAAAATGTAATGTAGTGCAATAATAATAATCGCAAACGCACAAGTAGATGCTAACGTGCAGCGTTCCACTTGAAAGCGTGCAACGGCGTGAGTTTGCAGTGGAGGTTCATCAGTGTTGAGAGGGGGCGGGGCATTTAGTGATGGCTGCACTGTGGTTGGTTGGCTGGTTGTTCACTGGTTAGCACTAGCCTTAGCCTTAGCCCCAGATGAGCAGTCACATTTCATGGTTGCAGAAAGACCCTTGTTCCGACTGGGTCACGAACCCCGGGCGTCTTACTGCAGGGCAGGAGTGCTAACCGCTGCACCGACCGCGTGGCCCTCATTCATTAATGATCAGGCAGAATATTTACCTACACTCATGGCGCCATATAAACGTGTTTATGATGCGATGAGTCCATTTCAACGCTCCCCTCATATCGTATTCACAGCATCGTAAGTGGAACGTTTCTGAAAGCTTTGATAATGATGATTTGTTCCGTTTGTATTCAGAGCTGGGAATTTCTCAGCTCCCTGAACGAGGATTTTCCAACTTTACCGCCCTGACATAGGATTCATACAAACATAGTACATACTGTTCAATTCTCATGCTGTAACACATAGAGCGTTGTTATCAACTAGCATTGCTAACAATGGTTAGCCCCAGGCTACGTTTGCTTCCTTGGTTTTTCCGACTTCTCTCTGGAGCGCGGTGAACTCCGAGGTGACTTCACTTCCTGTTCCATGTTCCGATGTAAACGGTGAAATTAATACTGATTAAGTTTCCCTGATTGGCCTTAGCCCGGCTAGCTAACATTAGCTACTGTTTTCTTGCAACAGTGTTCTCACACCAACCATTTGAATGTCATTTCCAATACTTGATGACTTCATGATTGCCATTTGAAGGCACTGTAATCTCCTATAATCTGGTGACCTGTGTGTGTTCACATCTATCAGAGCAAAGACGTCTCGCTCACTTCTGGTCATTTGCTGTATTTTCTCAGCTGTAAGACAAAGGAAGAATCTGATTTACATGTTTATATATGCGGCGTGTCATTCAGTCTGCATGGACTAAAGTAAATATGTAATTTAAATACATTTAGCCCAGTTTAAACTCAGGTATTCTGACATTCTCTGACATGAAAATCACCACATCAGCAGCGTTCACTAGAAAATGGAATCCACAGTTGTCAGGTGAGCTGACCCTGAAGCAGATTTAGCACCAGTGTTTTGACTGAACAGTAAATCTGTGTTTGGCTGAATTTGATCCTGAATCAGAGGCTTTGTCATCAGAGGCAGAGATAACACAAAGATGCTGGAGAAGATGCTGTTTTCTACGAGATTATACTGCAGCGTTTTCTTTGAGGTTGAAGAAATGATACTCACACACTCACTCATCCCAACATTCACTCTCACACCATTTTACAAATAATACAAAAAGAAAAATAAATACACTACTGTTCAAAAGTTTGGGCTCACTTAGAAATGTCCTTTAGAGCTGAAACGATTAATCGATTACTAAAATAATCGGTAACTATTTTGATAATTGATAATCGGTTTGAAGCTTTTTTCATTATTAAAACAAGATTTCTGATTGTTTTAGCTTCTTAAATGTGAATATTTTCTTAATTTCTTTGCTCCACATAACAAAGAAATCATTAAAACTGAATCATTTTGGTTTGTGGACAAAACAAGACGTTCCAGAACATTTACAGGTCATTTCCAGCTTTGACAAACACTGATCAACGTTTTTTTAACATTTTATGAACCAAACGATTCATCGATTAATCGAGAAAATAATCGACAGATTAATCAACTACGAAAATAATCGTTAGTTGCAGCTCTAATGTCCTTATTTTTTGAAGGAAAAGCACTTTTCTTCAATGAATCTAACATTAAACAAACCATAAACACATTCTATACATTGTTCATGTGGTAAACCCGTCTGGTTTTTGATGGAATATGTACATAGGTGTATAAAGGCCCATTTCCAGTGTTCTAATGATACACTGGGTTTGTTAATGGTGTTAGAAGGCTATTGGATGATGAGAAAACCCTTGTGCAATGATGTTAGCACGGCTGAAAACAGTTATTTTGAATAAAAATCATTATTTCTAATCTTTTCAATGTCTCGATTATATTTTCTATTCATTTTGCAACTCTTTTGATGAATAAAAGTCTGACTTTTAATGGAAAACACAACAAACATTGTATAGGTGAGAGCCCAAACCTTTGAACAGTAGAGTAGATGATTAATGAAAGATAATGTAGGAATAGTTTTTGACCGTTGTTCATTCCAACAGGAGTTTGATGGGAGGTGGATCAGCGTGGGGTCACGGAGGGGTCACTGAGGGTCACTGAGGGTCACATGGCCAGAGCTCTGGCCTTGGCGGCAGCTGCCTGTGCCCTCTGTACGACTCCCTGACTGTTCTCTCTCCTCATCAGCTGGCTGCTCTCAAACAGACCTTCATGGCTGCTGCTGCTGCTGCCTCCAGCACCGAGGCCTCCGTCTGTAGACGTCAGCGCTCCTGCAACAGACGGACGAACAGACCATCACGACACGTAAACAGGAGCTACAGGTACATCAGTATATAAGTGAAGTAGAGACAAGACTGGGATTTTAGGACTAGGATTATAAATAACTGTTATTTTCAAAATGTTAATCAGTTTGTCCAAAACCATCGAAATGAAAATATTCACATCAAAGAAGTTGATTATTCAAACTCAACAACTCAAACCTAACGTTTATGCATTTTTAACGTACAGTTCACGTACAGTCAGAGGCATTTCCTGATTAGAGTTTTTTTGCAAAGATTATGTTTGAGGCATTTTTAATCATTTATTATAAAGGACAGATTGGCAGCAAAGTCTGAGGCATTTAAATGAGATTTGATGCATATTCTTTGTGATTTGACTAAATAACATTTTTCCAAGCTTTATTTTCTGAACGGTAAAATTATATTGTTATTGTTATTATTGTATATATTATTCCGCAATTTTGGAGCAAGAATTTCCTTTGTGATAAATAAAGATCTATCTGATCTTATCCATAAATATAGATGATGGCATCTGTTCCTGATTTTCAAACAGCAAAACAACAAATCATAATTTGACCTATATACGCAAAATAAAATTGCTGTAGAGGAGTAAACGACCTGGTGATGTTTAACGCTCCTCTGCTTCTACATTTTCTCGACAAAGGAGAACAAACACTTGATAAGAAATCAGGCTGTCGAAAATCAAAAATTTGTGAGTCGAGGCGTTCACACTTTGTTGCTGGAGCTCTTGTTTGTGTCGTATAAGCAGTGACTTAAGGTTAACTGGTTCTTCAACTGAAGTTAATGTTTAAACTTTAAATAAAGACGCCGCCGCTCCCTGCATCTGCTCTGATTTCAGGTTGTCAGATGTGAGGAAAGGAAGGAATCTTTATGTTCCATCTCTATTTTTAAAAGTACAAAATTACCCAGTTGTCAAGGTGACACATTGTTCCAGCGTCGCCACCCAGCAGTGCTCAAATAAAAAGAGTGTTGATTACCTCCTCAGACGGAGGAAGCTTCACTTAGTCAATTAACACATTCACTGTTTAATATAATTAAAAAGTATTTAAAATACCTGGTATCAGAACAAAGAACACAGGGGACCGTGGTGGAAAAAAAAAAAAAATCTTAATTTGATTACAGTGACATCAATTTAAAATAAATGTAAAAGGTACGAAATCTCAGGAGTGAAGAACTTTAATGTCCTTATGGTACAAAAGCCTTTAACATTGTATCTTTAATGTCAGGGAGGATGATCTCTGCATAATCACAAAGTCTTTGTTTCTATGTTTGTGACGCAAAAATCCTCACAAATATATACTGTATATGTATATATATATACTGTAAGTGAGTGAGTGTATGGAGAGAGGAGGGAGAGATTTAGCTGACTGTGGTCTGACACTTGAAGTCAACAGGTTGCACCTGGAAAATCTCCTTAATCTTCATATTTTGTTGTGTTGTGATGAGTCACCAGGTGACCACGTGTTCTCCTATAGTTTTTACTCATCTTCTTCCCATTTGCAGCTCTTTATCTCAGATTAGGCAGCAGTAAAACATTATATACTGTATATATACTGTATATATGTTTTCGCTGGATTTTCCAACAATTGATTAAATTTTGGCCGTGATCCATAGACGCTATCACTATTTTTATCGCTATTTTATAGACGCTGTTTCTTTAACCTCGTCTTCTGCTCGCTCTCCACTTTTGGATTTGTTTGCATGTTGCTCCTGAGTTGTTTGAACCATGTAGACGTTCATCGTCTTCAAATGATTTTGTCTCGATGATAAAAATCCTGAAAGCTCCTCTGAGCAAAAGTCATTAGACACCATTTCTCATAGAAAGCTACATCATGCTTGTTTTGTGTTGCTCTGCGTACGTCATCACTGTCATTGGTTTGTTTTGAGGATTTTTAAAGAGCTTTTGAGTCTCTGACTCTCTGCTCTGAAAGGTCTGATTGTCTTACCGTAGCCGTCCACACATCCGCTTTTAAACTCGCCTTCAAACTTCATCCCATCGAAGCGAGTGAAGACTCCGACACCGTGGAACTTCCCCTGAACAAAGTCACCTTCGTACCTAAAAAGGTGAAGAAGAAAAACACAAAGTGTCAGGTCAGAGAGAAGAAATCT
The DNA here is from genome assembly GCF_963457635.1 of Microchirus variegatus. NCBI lineage: Eukaryota > Metazoa > Chordata > Actinopteri > Pleuronectiformes > Soleidae > Microchirus > Microchirus variegatus. Next base: position 18,943,549 of record NC_139824.1, read on the forward strand.
GACATTCCTCCGTCGCTCTACACGACCAGGAATCGTTTGTTTTGAACAACGATGAAGGTTCAACAAAAACTGTCCTTGAATGTTTGGAATTTCAGACACGAAAGTCACTGATGTCTTCAGCTATTTCCTCCTTTGACACTTTGTCACATCACGCAGGCTTTGTGAAGGATTGTCCTCGCATTATTGACGACAGCAGACAGCACGAGTTAATGGAAACGAGGAAGAAGAAGAATCTCTGACAGCAAATCACAGCATCACTGACTCCAGAGAGGATGAAGTCACTCGAGCACGGTGATGGAGTTCAGCGACGCTCTGAGATCAATCTAGAATCAGACTCTTTATGGACTTTTGAACTCAAATCTTAATCTGTGAGTCCAAATGGACATTTGTGGTTAATTCACAGTGAGCTTTTATTGTGATAATTCTCAGTTCCAATATCCACCTGCTGCTGACGCATGGAAATGAATCAGGTTTGATGTCTATGAAAATAAAGCAGACGGTTCAGTACATCACACTCGTGTCTTTTTATCTACAACAACCATCATTGTGCCAGATGTAAAGATTGACCTTCTTAATACGTAATTACATTCATAAAAACATGAGGTCACATTTGAAGATTCCTTGATCTTGAGAGGTTTTCTTTTGCGAGGACACGACGACGTTGACCTTCGACCCCCAGACTATAATGAATTAATCCTTGCGTTCATCCTTGAGTTTTTGCTAAATTGAAAGATTCTTGAAATGCTGGGTTCACGGGAATCAGACGTGGAGTTTGGACGTCTTTTGTTCATTTTTAATCACAAACTCTGATATAGTGGCAAACCACAGAAGCAGAAAATGTTCTTTGCTGTAACTCAGAGACCGTTTAACACCTTAAATAATGTGTTCTTGTGTCTCCGTAGCCCTTGAAGAATGTTTTATTCCTTCTGTCTCTGAGTAACTGTGCAACAAACGTCCTCGAAGAGGCAACACTTTTGTGCACTTGAATCTTCAGCAGACAAAGACGAGCAGATGAAAGGCCAATGTTTCCATCTGCTCTGGAATGATTGTCGCCACAAGAGAATTCTGACTATTTGACACTGAACATTTTCACGCTGTGTGGAAGTGCTCAAACAATTCTAAAGCCCAAACTTTGTTTTTTATCTCTGCCACACACCAGCGGTAAATACAGCTTTGTGCATTTTTTTTACCTGATACTCCAGCACATGTTTTAGCTGCGAAGGTCACTGTGTGGACCTGTTTTAACACTGTGGACAAATATAATATGATCCCTTTAAAGTCGTGATTTGGTCATAAACAGAAGGTGAAACACAGACCTGGAACCATCAGGGAAGACCAGCATCCCACAGCAGTTGAACAGACCGTTCTCAAACTGTCCGGTGTAGCACGTCCCGTCGCTGAAGTTCAGCTGACCCAGGCCATGACGCAGACCTGCACCACACACACACACACACACACACACACACACACACACACACACACACACACACACACACACACACACACGCAGTAATTTAACAAACCACTGCATATGGTCTGAACTATAATGAACATAATGCAAAGTAAAGTTTGACCCAGATTTTTACTGTTCCATTTTAAACTTTTGAGCTCAACAACTTAGAATCATGCATGTGACATTGTCACTATGTGTGTTGTGTGTGTGTTTAACGTGTTTACAGCAGGTTAGAAAGATAAATCATGTAAGCTCCATGTTTAACACACTCTAAAGGCCACTTCTACGACTGTGTAATGCGCTATCCGACTGCGTAACCATGGAGACCCCTCCAGCCTTCATAGTTCTCCGTCGTGGTGACGGATACGCACTGCAATTTCCCGCCAGTGGGGGTCGCTAGTAGATGTCGATTATTTTCTCGGTTAATCAATGAATCGCTTGGTCCATAAAATGTCAGAAAATGTTAAAAAAAAAAACGTTGATCCGTGTTTGTCAAAGCTGGAAATGATGATGTTCTCAGAAGTCTTGTTTTGTTTACAAACCAAGATGATTCAGTTTTAATGATTTCTTTGTTATGTAGTGCAAAGAAACCAAGAAAATTTTCACATTTAAGAAGCTGAAACAATCAGAAATCTTGTTTTAATCATGAAAAAACCTTCAAATCGAATCTCGATTATCAAATTTGTTGGCGATTAATTTAGTCATCGATTAATCGTTTTCAGCTCTAGTCGCTACGCAAGGTTGTTGTGCTTTTGGCTACAGTGAGCAATGGCGTCTGAGAGAGAAAGACTGTTGTTGTTGTTGTAGCTGAATAACATTGAAACACAGATACTTTTGATGCAAAAACAGAGACGTTAAAGGTCTGTACGTCCACTAAATGTACCCAGACTGATGACGGTCTTATTGGACCGATGAGGGTCATGGACGAAGAATCCCACTTCAGGCACTTCCGAATGCCGACTGGCAAATTGGATGAACTTCTACGCCGTGTGCTACCTCATATTAATCATCAGGGCACCCACCGTATGCCCGTTGATGTCACCCAAAGACTGGCTGAGGACCAGTCGCAGCCCTTGCCGTCTCCGTTGTCCCTTGACGGAGTGACGGACATTTAAATAATATTTTAAATATAGTATAGAGTAGAGTATAGAGTATAAATTGGGCTTAATGCTGCACCATCTCATCAAAGCTGACACCATTTCCATGGTAGCACTGAACCCCTCCAACCACATACGACCACTATAGGATTGTTGGGTAGTATTTTTCCCTGAAGCATATATAACATCATACACGTGTGTGCTTGTTAACCTTCAGTATTATAACTATAACAACACAAACGTCTGTGCAGTAACAGATTGAAGCCATGAATAAATGAATAAAGCAGTCGTAACGTTGAGAAATGAGAAACACTAATATAGTTTCCGTGTCAGCATGAACGCCTTAATGATTTTAAGACCTTAATGGGAAGGTGTTTAGTTTTTCTAGGGAAATTAGGGGACGCGGTGGGGGTTAAGAAGGCACTCGCATCATTATTTTAGCTCCAACTTTTTGAATTAGCAGTTCATTTTCATAATTGGTGTTATGAGAGACGAAATGCACAACGGCTCTGTGTCGTTTCTCGACTCTGAAGACGTTCCCGTGGAGGTGAGATCCAATTTCCCTCCTAATTCTTGCTTCCCTGGATCAGGATCGATGGGGTAGGCGAAGAAGTTGGAATCCCTGCGACCTCCATTAGCAGGCCCAGCAGGATTTAGGAGAGTAAATGGATATGAGGCACAGTTGGACACGGGTCCAAAGAGGTCCTGGGTGAGGACGCGAGGAAGAGGAGTCGCTGCCAAGCTCGACAAACGCCATGAAACTGACAAAGAGGAAATCTGCAGTGGTGGGTTCAGGGGAGCACCCGAACAGCAGATTGGGATTTACAGGAGGAGGAGGTGGGGGTGAGGCGAGTCAATGTCGCCTCCCCCCCCCCCCCCCCCCCCACACCACCACCACCAGCAGCTTCCATGCAGCTAATGGCAAAGTAAATTAGGCAGTCCATCTGTCAGCGCTGCTTAAAGTGCTGCTCTCTGCCTAATCTCAGCAGGGTTTTCACGGGAGATTTGGAGAAGAGATTTGGCCGAAAACTAAATCTGGAGCTCTTCATTCCATCATTCTAACAAGTCTAACGCATCATAGTGCATCCATATGTGCGGCCGGACTTGATTAAGTATACAGTCTATATATATACATATAGTGTATGTTGGTAAAGAAGAGGGCCAACTGGGGCTTAAGTCCTGCTCTTTAGCCCTGGAAGCCCAAGGCAGGAATTTCACGGACGAAACCACTGAAAAGCAACAATCTGTGGTTTGTGAGAGAGGTCACGCTGGTCTCACACATCAACACCAGTGTCTTTACAGGACCTGTGTGTGTGTGTGTCTTTACAGACTGTATGAGCTGATATAAAGTGATATCAGTGAGTTTTCACAGACTGATGATGATGATCAGTGAAGGACGACAACACTTTCCCCGCTCGTCTCCTTGGTTTGATCCCTGCACACTGACTCTAATCCAGAGCTCAGCTCCCTCCGATCCCATGTTTTCGGTCACGGTCTCCAGCTAATTTTGGTGGAGCTGAATTTGTTCGGCTTTCATGTCAATCAATAGCGGTAATGCATAGATGTTAAATGACCGCACAGGGGAAGTACGGTAGTAAATGGTCTCTGGCCGTTGCCTCGGCCGCCGTGGACGTATTTCCTGTAACCTGAGCGCCGCGGCTCTGTCTTCCACCGGAGCGCTGCTAAATAATTCATGCGACACCGTAGACCTCTGTCCGACATGCACCTACATGTTTGTGTGCAAACACTGACTTTGCATGCTCCGACGGCGAGATGCTGCCGCACGACACGTGTCGGTCGCTGTGTTCTTCATCACACCTCACACACACACACTCACACACACACTGAGAGACTTCCAACTACTTCAGAGTAAATTCAGCAGTGTTAATTCAATTAATATGGTGTTAGTATCAAGAGAGAGCTTTGGAAATAGCAGATATTAACTGTGTTGTTTAGGAGAAGGTATTCGAGAATAATTCCCTGGTGCAATAAACTTCTGTATAGAGACACTTAATCAAGGAAGTAACGAAAAACAGTTAACATCTTTACAAACGGCTAAATATCATGGATACGTCAGTAGTTGGCCTTGGTTATTTAGCAGCCAATAAATCAGCCAGGAGTTTAATAACATAAATCTAAAGGAATAGAAAAACTAGTGCCGTGCAAAAGGTTAACGTGCGTTAATGCACGACACGTTTCCATGACGACTGACCGTAAAATGACGCGCATGACGTCATGTTTACGTGCCGCCACACCGGAGTCCAGGCACCGTTTACCAGTTAGCTCTGTTAGCTCCGTTAGCTCCGTTAGCTGCATTAGCTCCTTTTAGCGCCGTTAGCGTTAGCCTACAGTGGAACAAGAGCGGTCTGTTTATTAAACGAAAAGAGCAGCGCTAACAAATAACCAGCGTACCTGTGTACTGTGTATGTGTGCCTCTGTTTTTAAAGGTTAGCGTTACTTTAAAGACTCATTTTAACAATCGGGAGTCACGTAAACGCGTTATGCGTTAACGTGCGTTAACGTTGACGCCGTTAAACTCCGGTGACGCGTTTGACAGCACTAAGAAAAACCGAGCATTTGTGTGACAATGAAAACATTTTCCACTCGTGGTTGTCGTCGTTTTCCATTAAAGTGTTAAAATGAGACTCTGAATCGTGATTTTTACCAAAGAGAAAACATTTCTGTATCCAAAAGAAATCAAAGTTGCCCTCGACAAACAGTAGGTGAGCAAACTGCATGTTTAATCACGTCACACGGTCTTTATCAGAAACTGTAGATGACGACAAAGACACGACTGAAAACTCCACAACACAAGTTTTTTTTGTCTCACCTTTTAAGAAGAAACTAAAATCTCTTAAGTCTAACTTTATCTGCTGATGACGCTCATGTTTGACCGAAAGACTGTTTTCTTTTTACGTTGAGTTATTGCTGCTCGCTCCTCACTGTGGCCCAGAGCTGGTTAGTCATTTTAAGCAGATTTAAAAGATGATAAAAACAAATATGTCCTCTGTGTTATCACAGAGTTACATCAGCTAAACTTGGTAAAACCAGTTTTACTGTTGTTTTTTTTGTTAAAAGTGCACAGACCATAATATTTCACGGCTGTTTTGCTGCCAAATTTCTTTCTCCTTCTTTGTTTAACCTTGACCTAAAGTGTTTTTGTCAAGCTGCAAATACTGGTTTGAGGTCATGTGACACAGTCTGAGCAGACACACTGGAACCATATGGTGTGTGTGTGTGTGTGTGTGTGTACTTCCTGACTTAAGTTTAACACTTTTTTTTAACGGTTAGATATAATCTGTGTGTGTGTGTGTGTGAGATCTCAGGCTCATTTAAAAGCCAAATACTTTCACTGTGACAACTCTCTTTTCTCTCACATACACTAATGATTCAATGCTCTGACTGTTGCTGTATTCCAGTTAAACAAAGGATGGAAACATACTCCGTATACAGTCAGATCATAGTCATAGTCATAGTAGTTCTTCACATTTGGCCTCTGGTGTACAGATGCAGCAGTAGATGATGCCAATAAGGACACAGGCAGGTGTCCTCAGACAAAGGTGTTGTGCCATAATAAGACGTCCTATCAGAAACACCTCACCTGCCGTGAGCAAGATGTCACTGCGCCTCCACACAACGGGAGGACGGGATGCTTATTATGACAGAACAAAAGCTCCTGATGAAGTTATCAGCTCTGCTGAAGAAGACTGAGCCTGGTTCAAGTGCACTTTAGTCTTTAAACCCAGTCTGGAAACTTTGCTGTATTTGAGCTATTACTGGGCCAAACTTCTTTGTTTGTGGATCATCTGCCTCCCTATTGTCCTCTGTGGTCTTCTTCTTTTCCTCCTGCCCAGCAGCTCCATCTTCATCAACCATCTCAACCTTCACTCTCTTACTTTAGCTCCAAACCGGTTTATCTGAGATGTCCCTGAAATTCCATCCTGGTCAATCCTGACCAAAACCTCAGCATCTTCAGCTCTGCCACCTCATAGCCATCATAGCTATCATAGCAGACTTCACCACTGCTTCCTTGCATAGTAGGAGTGTCACAGTTGTAAATGTGACTTTATTCAGTGTTGGAAAACCCTGGGTTTAATCAGACATGTAATGTCTGCTGTAACTGAAAATCATGGCTGCCAGCTGCAGCACAATGGAAAAAAACTCTGAATTTAGCCACTTAACAAAAGGCTCACCTAATGAAATGTCTGCCTTCCTAAGTCTATCATATCTTAAATGTATAGCTGTGGCTTCATCTCAGCGTTAGACCACTGTCGTTCACACACATTACCTCATAAACCTTTTTCTATCTTTGTTATGCAATTAGTTTTAACATCATAAAGACCAGACAAAACTGTCCTAATCTGGATGAAACAACAACAACAATCCCAAAATGAATCATTTTTGGACAGTATTATATATGTGTATAATAAAAGTCTGACTGATCCTCCTGTGAGAACAGCCACTTGATTGTGGTGAAGGACTCTGGGATCAAGACTGTGAGCTCTTTGAGTGGTTGTTAAGATTAGGAAAGTGGTGTATAGATGCAGACCATTTACCATCCATCAACACAAGAGAGAACATCAGGACACGCTAACACGCTAACACCAGAGGAAGAGGAGAGAGGAAGGTGAGACGTTTACGGCGTCCAAAACAATCCTCCATCCTCACGTTCTTTTATATTGACATATATATATGACATATTCTTATATATGTCATCTAACTTCTTTAGTCATCTGGAGCTCTGACGTATAGAGACGAACACCTACGCTCTATTCAGAGTGTGCGGTTAAGGTTAACTTTAGTGAAAGTACAGGAGCCTGCAGGGTTCAACACACAGTACTTATATTAGTATTTACGCTCCAGTCGCTCATTAAACTCTCTTCACATTAAATATAAACAGCAGTGGCATTGTTAGCTGTCGTATTTGACATTAGTGGACTGGAATGGAACAACTTGTTGTTGTGACGGAGGGTTATCTCGATTATGTCGTCGAGCTAATTTACTCAGGGTGGGGGAAAAAATGGATTCACATAGGAATCGCGTTTCTTATCATCCATGATTCTGAATCAATTCATAAAGTCCAAAAATTGATTTCTATATTGAAAAACCACACAAAACACCAGTTTGTGTTAATGGTGTGCAGTTTATTTTTGTAACTTCTGGGAGAAAAAGGCAGCTAGTCTAAGCTTTTATTTATTCAAGTTATTTTTGTTGTACAGGGAGTAAGTTTTTATTTGTTTTGAATGAATAAATGTTAACTTTTGTCTTAAGTTTGCCTTTGTGTGATCACATTATCACATTATATTATACAAACTCTATTGTTTTGATGCCATAATTTGCCTTAACACACTATGCATTCTATCAATTTTTTAATCGAGAATCGTTTGAATCAAATCGGTTGAATCGAGAATTGATTTTGAATCGAACCGTGACCTTAAGAATCGAAATCGAATCGAATCGTGAGCCACCCAAAGATTCAAATCCCTATAATTTACCTAATCTCCTCATAGTGGAAATAGAGACAACAATGAATGGTCTGCAGGAACCTATTATAGTTCCTTAAAAACAGTTCCTGCTACTTTGCAGTGGAAATGCAGCTACAGACAGATCCATGACTACTGTTTATGCTACTGCTGTGTTTTACCGCTCAGAGCTTTATCACGTCAATCAAACCTAAGTCTGCAGTTGCCTTATTGTTTTAATTATAATCTAACTATTCAGTGATGGATGGAGTCAGTGTGGAGGTCAGTCTTGCCTTCTTTCCATTCGCCGTGGTACTCCTCGCCATTTGAGTAGGTGAAGGATCCTCGTGTCAGGGTCATGGGTCCTGCTGGCACACACACAGAAAACACACCATCATCATCAGGACCTGACACACACACACACACACACACACACACACACTGAGAGCTGGGAGTTCATCAGATCATGTGTCCACCCATCACCTCCCATGTGGGTTAACTGCAGGGTTTGAGATTATAGGTTAAAGACACCCCATAATAAACATGTTTTTCATGCCAAAAACAAAATATTCATGTAGTTCAATAACAGACAACGTAAATGCAACGCAGATTTCATGCCAAGCATCGTGCGCCATGGTAGAGGTCAGAGTTCAACGTTTTTCTGTGTGTGTGTGATGCCAAGAACAGTAAATCTGCATTATTCCATACAGTAACGCTAAAGTGTGAGACACTGTCCTCCATGTTTGTTTGTGTTTTTGTCTTCATGCAAACATCCTGTTTGTGGAGGAACACAAATCAAAGTTACACTGACTTACAAACGACGTACAAAATAGTACGAGTATATGGAAGGCGGGGGTAAATCTATGGAGGACCAAACCTGACGTAATAAATAAACAAACAAATGATTAAATTAATACAGGAATAAATAAATGAAGGTGAACCGAAATGTAGAAATACATGTAAAGCATTTATTTATTTATTTATTCCTGTATTTATTTATTTATTTGTTATTACGTCAGGTTTGGTCCTCCATATTAATCACAAGGTGAAGCGTGATAAAAATAAAGAAAACTAAATCTGCATTATTCCATACAGTAATGCTAAAGTCAGTCAGTCATGTTTGTTTGTGTTTGTGTCTTCATGCAAACATCCTGTTTGTGGATGAACACAAATCAAAGTTACACAGACTTACAAACGACATACAAAATATTACAAGTGTATGGAAGACAGGTGTGATTGTATGGAGGACCAAACCTGAGGTAATTAAAAAAAAAAAATACATAAATGTAGATGAACAGAAATGTAGAAATAAATGTAAAGCATTTATTTATTATTACGTCAGGTTTGGTCCTCCATATGCATCACGAGGTGAAGCGTGATTAAAAATAAACCGGCAAATGATAATAATATCATCATATTTTTTTTATTTTTTTTTAAGTTTCTATTTTGAAAAACCCACACACAAAACACCAGTTTGTGTTATTTGTGTACAGTTTATTTTTGTAACTTTTGGGAGAGAAAGGCAGCTAGTCTAAGCTTTTATTTATGCTAAAGTTATTTTTGTTGTACAGTAAGTAAGTTTTTATTTGTTTTGAATGAACAAATGTTAACTTTTGTCTGAAGTTTGCCTTTGTGTGATCACATGATCACATTATCTTATACAAACTGGATTGTTTTGATGTCATCATTTGCCTCAACACACTATGCATTTGATCAATTTTTGAATGGAGAATTGATTTTGAATGGAATCGTGAGCCAGCCAAAGATTCACATCCTTAAAATCTATGGAACTAAATAATAGAAAATCCATTCCAGTTCCATTCTTTTCTACCACTGTTCAGCCCAGTGTGAAATGATGATGATATAAACGTGACGAGGCCATCTGATCTGCTGTGTTAGTGAAGCAGCCGTGTTTCCTCTGTGCTGTAACAGCATCACTGTCTCCTCTCTGTCTTCCTGTTGTCGTCGTCTCACACTGAGCTTTGACACAAACTGCTGCAGACGAAGCATCAAAGATGAGACGCAGAGAACATCTGAGAGGACGTTTATTAGCCGCTGAATAATTGCTGAAATGCCATCAGACGAGCTGACAGATTAGACAGGAGGAGGAGTTTCCCTCCATCTAATGTTGCCACAGTAACGCTGGCCTTAATCCCTTTCATCGTGCCGGTGTGACGCCGACAAACACACACACACGCACACACACACACACATGGAGGGGGAGGAGTCCTGGAGGAGGTAAAGAAAGCCTTTTACCTGTTTTATTCACCAGCACCTCGGTCCTTTTCCCTCTACATCACTCAGTTTTCTTCACAATTCTGCTCCTCTCAGCGCTTATTTTCTGCCTTTCCTGTGGCTGTGGAGCTGCCTCAGTGGCTCTCCAAGGTGCCGCGCTCTGATTGGCTACGGCGCCTCCACCTCGTCTCAACGGCCCCTCCCGTTGGCTGTGGCCGCTCGGTGTCCGTCCCCTCAGCGGGAGACATCTTTGTGTGGGGCAGTGGGTTCAGTGACTTAATTAGCCGGAGTGCGTTTGCCCTTGTCTTTTTATGTCCCGCCCAGCGTCTCTGTAGGATTATAAAGAACGGCCACTGGGTCATTTCAGCGTTCAATTTAGTGATTAGACCTGCGTTTGGTCCACTTTTATGGAACATGAGTTATTGTTGCTGCTAAAGCAGCTGCACTGAGGTGCTGGAGCAGGTTTGGTAAATGAGCAGAGAGCCAATAAGGATTTAATCCACTCACATGGAAATAAAGAGGAGGGAGTGAAGGTGAAGGTGAAGGTGACCCAAATCACACAAAAACACTGTGCACGGCCTGATTTATCATTCTCCACCATTAAACTGCTCTTTTATTATTTTTTTAAACGTACAAAATAGTTGATCATTTATCAACAAAAACATTAAAGGGATAGTTTTTTTTTTTTAAAGTGTAGTTCATCATCAGACTGAGACAGTTACACTCTGACAGGTGTGAAAACATGGAAAAACTTCACTTCAGAAAATCTA
>NC_139824.1:18959565-19050133 GCF_963457635.1 Microchirus variegatus
CTCCGTGCTGCACTGATGATAATGAGCATATATATATTGGTCCACAGAACGCTGAGATTATTAATATGTAGCAATTAAAGCCCAACTGCTGATTCCCTTTGCACATATCGTACTGGTGTGTGTGTGTGTGTGTGTGTGTGTGTGTGTGTGTGTGTGTGTGTGTGTGTGTGTGTGTGTGTGTGTGCGTGCGTGTGTGTGTGTGAGAGGTGTGAGTCTGAGCGGCAGATTGTGTGTTTTTTTTTACCTCCAACACTCACAGACAGATCTGCTCCAAATGCAGCAACAACTCCACAGGATGGATCAGCTGGAGTGTGTGTGTGTGTGTGTGTGTGTGTGTTAATATCAAACTCTCATTAATGTCAATGTTAATATAGAGTTGTTTCCTTCTCGTGTGTCTTATTATGCACGTAGATACAATAATGTATCACGGCATGAACTTTGATGGAAGACTGAAGATGTTCTTTTTCTCATTCTCCTTCATCCAGCTCATAGAATTCAAGTCCAGTTTGATTTTTAATACTTATTTAATTCCCTGGAAGGAAATTCCTCTCTGCATGTAACCCTAATATAACCCTAACCCTTGAACCCGGTGGGAATTTGAACTGCGAACCTTCCCTTTCCACTTCATCTGCTGCGATCATTCCCTGAGACCAGGACAGGAAACGTTTCTAATGTTCATAATTTATCTAACGCACTCTCAGAAATGTCTGTTTTTCCCGTCGCAGAAACTGACAGTAAAGAAAAAAACTCATTATAATGTGAAGTAAAAGCTGAGATGAAGTGAGAGGTTGTTTACACCTGGACTATAATCTCAGTCTAACTAACGTCCATCATGGTTTGATGAAGTTACTGTTTTTAAGTCATCGTCTGCTCAATATCAGGGTTAGAGGTGCAGTATTTGGCAGAGATCAGTAATCCTAAATCCTCAGTGTAGATTCTTGTCTTAAACTCTGTTCTTTTGTTGATTTTTAAAGGAATAAAGGAGTGATTTATTCTCTCAGACTTGGTGAAAGTGTGTCATGAAGCTCAGAGCGAACAGAGGAAAGTTCTCAGCTCAGATTTAGCAGACGTTTTCCTCCTGGGATTCAGCTTCAACTAGGACACTCCTTCTCTGAGTCGTATCCAAACGCCCCATTTACTCAGATAAATGCTCCAGATTGAATTTTAGATACAGATTAAAAAAAAAAAAAAAAAAAGGATAATTTTCGGATTTTCAAAAATTCATTTAAATTATTCCTTAAGATATTTGCAAATATTTTCAACGGATCCTTGTTCAGGGCGATGTCGACTATTATGATGGTGAATTTCAAGTGATTCTGAGATACTTTTAGTTTTTTTTGAAGAAAGTCAGCTCACTGTTAAAGTGCAAATATTCTGTTCTGCAAAGGAAGCTAAAGTCCTCTCTGATTGGCTGCTCCTTCTTAATAAAATGGCCTCTGGTGTTAATGCAGTCAAACAGAGCAGTATAGTATATCATGTCTCAGCCTCAGAGCTGATCACTGTCACATGATGACTTTGTCTCGCTGCGTTTTTAGCTGCATGTCTCTGCTTTATTTGCGTTAATGCAGATTAGTGAGAGCGTGGATGATTTAGCAGCAGAGTTTGAGAGCGTCGGCCACATGACGGCTATAAAGACGCAGAATATGTACTCTGATTATTCCCCTGTGGATGCACCGCGATGTGCAAGGTCATCTGTTCTGGTTCACAGAGTCATTAAATGAGCCTTCATGACTTCTTCTTCTTTTACTTTAGCATATATCCGCTCGTGGATTCATCTCCGCTCGTCCACTCCTTTGATTACCTTCTGTGCTCAGAGTCTTATCACGTCCACACAATCCCAGAGTCCCTGGGCCTCGGCCTACTCAAGCTCTTACTTCAGTAATGGACAGATGGACGCCCCCAGAGATGCCACGTCCACTTTCGCCTCTCGCTAATTCTTTTCATGGGCTTTTTGAAAGGGAAACAAAACATGGCACGTTTTTTTACTGGGAGGAGCGGCTGGAGAGAGAGTGGCAGCGATCCACCCATCCCACCACAGACGCTGCCAACGCTATCAATCTCTGCGGCGCCTTTTTTTTATTACACATTCATGTGTGTGGGCGTGTGTGTGTGTGTGTGTGTGTGTGTGTGTGTTGAGGGGCTGATCCATGCCAACCAGGAACCCTGTGGGAAGAGGGCTGCTCTCTTTGGGGTGGGGAGGTTTGACTGCAATCTGTGGACAAGCAAAATACACCACTGGCACTGAGTGGATGTTGACAGAAGGTGTGTGTGCGCGCTCGTGTGTGTGTGTGTGTGTTAGTGAGAGAACCATCCATCCTCAGCCTCATGTTCAAAGCACATTTATCTGAAGGACCAGAGACATTTATAAATGCCTGTGCACACGTCGGCTTCTTTCGCTCTACATTTGTGTGAATCTGTCGTCTGTTTTTTTTTTTAGACCAAAGTTATATTGTTCTTTGTCAGATAAACGGCCAATTCCAATTCCTTTCTTAACCCTTAATCTTAACTCTCAAGCTCAACCCTTAATCTTAACTGGCCTCAAAACCAAGTGTTGAGGGTTATTTTGTCACTTAGAAATGGGACACCCCTTAAATGCAGATACGTCTTCAGACTGTAGGGGGCAGAATAACGCCAAAGTTGCGTCCAGTCTGTCAACTCCAAAAAATAAAGAAGAAGAAGAAGAAGACATTTACGTCAGGATTATTTATTCTGATCCGTTTGTCAGTCAAGTTATTAGGTTGTCAGTTAGTTATAAGATGATACTCATACAAATATTCAGCTGACAGTTACCACACACCACGACTTATTGAAAAGTAAACCACACCGGCCGACTATTGACAAAAGATGGTCAAATAAAAATAAATGTTACGCAACAATGACGTCAGTAATCCATAATATGGGCCTAAACTAAGATCATTTTTATATCTCTATTAACAAAGAAAATACTTCATTTGTATCGCACTCGTTTCGCTGCTTTCGACGCCATCTTTGTTATGTGAAAACACGCAATGCATTCTGGGTAGCCCTTGCTCCCAAGGGTGGTCTCGGAAAGTCTCAATATTGAGGGCGATACAGCCCTTAAACTTGGCCTCAACTTAATTTTTGAGATTGAGGGTTAAGTAAGGAATTGGAATTCACCCAAAGTCACTTCTACTCTGTGTTTTATTATTTCCTTTTATTTAATTTAGCTTCTGTTTTTGCCATTTTCTTCTCCTGGGACCTTTTGAATCAATGTCAAAATAGAAACCTGCCTTATTTGAGACTTCAGAGTTCTCTGTAGTGTCTGGAGCTGTGCAGACCTCTGGTTCTGTCTCAGATCACTGTATTTCTATTATTCTTAAAGGTTATTATGGGATTATTATTGATCAGTGACAACATGAGGTGAATGAAGTGCTGCAGCTGAGTTAGACATCAACACTTCACCCTCTTTCTTTTGTGTCAACACTGACCAAAGTCCTCCACTAAACTCTGTACACGGCGTCACTGACTCAACCCAAAAATGTAAGCGTTCTATTGTGTGTGGGTGTGTGCGCGCGCATGTGTGTGTGTGCGTGAGAGGGAGTGCTTTTGTTTATGTGAGCGACCTGACCTCCTTGGTACACTTCTTTGGACAGTGACACCATAAGGGCTCATGCTCGGCCCGGAGTTTGTGTTTGGAGTAGACACACACACACACACACACACACACACACACACCTGAACGAAACATCATTCCTGACCTTAATCTCAACCAGTTAATCCCGTATGGAATTATTCCAAAATTGTATTGTATTTGTTAGAAAAACACACTTTTTGCGCTCCCTCACGTGTTCTTTGTTTGCGATTCGGACGGTGGGCGGGGCCAGAATTCACCCCGCCCACCCTGAGGTCGCCATCCGTCTTAATTGTAAACATATAACAGCGTTTGTCAGGTGATATACGTTAGGGCGATATTTACAGTTATTTTGTCGGATGTTGACGAGGGAAACAAAAGACCACACAGAACAACTAAGGGACTGCAAACAAAAGTCCCATCCTAGCAAACAAGTAAAATACAATATGTTTTTTTTCATGATTAATCAATATTTTATTTGCAATTTGTGCATTTTGAGGTACATTTTTTGTTGTTTGAAAATATTGACACAAACCAAATTCCGTAATGCTGAAGCCTAACCTTAACCTGACTTGAGCTTCTGCCTCATGAGGTCTACTGGTCCTGACAAGGTCAGTGTTAGTGTCCTCAAACACACACACACACACACACACACACACACACACACACACACACACACACACACACACACACACACACACACACACACACACACACACACACACACACACACACACACACACACACACACACACACACAGGGCCGCTGAGAGGTGGCTTAGGCGCAGCAGGAATGTTGACTTAGCTCCGCCCCCTGCTTCTTAAATAATGGCAGCTTTTGTGTAGAAGGTCATATTTGAGCACTTTGAGTTTCACTGTGTGTGTGTGTGTGTGTGTGTGTGTGTGTGTGTGTGTGTGTGTGCACGTCCTGTATATGTGTTACCTCTTTAAGATGTTAGGGTTAGGATTGTGTGTTTTTTAAATTTTATTTTAATATGGTATTATATTTCAGTAAAGTGTTGCCGTCTCACTGTGCGCCTCCTCCTCCTCCTCCTCCTCCTCCTCCTCCTCTTCCTCCTCCTCTTCCTCCTCCTCCTCCTCCTCCTCCTCCTCTTCCTCCTCCTCCTCCTCCTCCTCCTCTTCCTCCTCCTCCTCCTCCTCTGTGAGTCCTCCCTGTTTAATGGAATTAAAGTACAAGTCTGTGCTATTAACAATTAATTAATACTAAGCAGCACCTCTGTATTCTCCAGCAGAGGAAGCGGCTAATGAGATAATAACAGGGCTGAACAGTCGCTTAAGCAGCGTTAAGCTGTCATGGTTCAGACTTAAAGGGACAGTCCACAGTCACTCGTCTCTTCTCAATCATTACAGGAATAATACGCTGTTTAGTCACATTATAAATGACTGTCATCTACTTCACTGCATAAATATACAACATAATAATCATAATATAATATTTACTGTACATGCGACTCTAAAGTAACTTCCTCTGACTTTAATTCACTAAAGCGGCACGCGTCTGTGGTTAAGTGGTGTTTAATCTGGCTGCTCTGGTCGCCACAGGGCATGGCAGCGTGCCCACAGGACAGGTGCACCCTGGGAAATGCAGTTCCAATAGAGACAGTAGCGAGAGCTGGAGAGGGTTTTGATGGGGGAGGTGTGCATGCTTTTATGAAGCAGACCCTGAGACATATAGAATCACATATAACACAGTTATATGTGATTCAGAGACTGAATGGGACGTGGATTAGGGATCAGAATCTTTGGATTCCATTCAAACGATTCTCGATTCAAACATTGAGGCAAATGATGGCGTCAAAACAATCCAGTTTGTATAAGATAATGTGATAATGTGATCACACAAAGGCAAACTTAAGACAAAAGTTAACATTTATTCATACTAAACAAATACAATCTTACTTCCTGTACAACAAAAATAACTTGCATAAATAAAAGCTTACACTAGCTGCCTTTTTCTCCCAGAAGTTACAAAAATAAACTGTACACAAATAACACAAACTGGTGTTTTGTGTGGTTTTTCAAAATAGAAACTTTAAATTTTGTATTATTATTTTTTTTATAGATTTTTGAAGTTTATGAATCTATTCGTGGATGATTAGAATCGGGATTCCGATGTGAATATATTTTTTCCCCCCACCCCTCGCGTGGATGTGATTTGTCCTTGGACATGAGAATGTTCACAAAGAGAGGGCAGTAATTAGAACACCAACATGTAAATGAAGCAAAGAAAGAACTCATCAAATTAATATCAAAAAACACTCTGAGTGTTTTGTTTTATAATTATACTGAAGAAGAGAGATAATATAGAGAGGATCGTGTTGTTAGAGCGGCTTTTTAAAGTTTAAATTCACAGCTGCTGCTGCTGTTTGTATGTTTAGTTGAATCAGCTTCTGTCTCCTGTGATGTGAAGCGGCTGTAGATGTTCTCAGTGCTTCACAAACTCCAGTTTCCTGTTGGAAAAGCTCGTCTCACTATGAGTTCCTGGTGTTTTTAGCGTCTGATGCTAATTGCAGTAGCAGGTGGCGTCAGCACCTCGTACCTCAAACCCCTGACCTTGTGCACAGATGCAGAGGTCACTGCATCAGTCAGAGGTCACCTCTTTGACCCTGAGGTAGATGTGAGTCTGTGTGAAGAAGAGGATTCAGTGTGAGGAGTGGTGGAGTAACATGAGGCTGTTCTGGTCTGGAGTTTAACAGGATGAAGACAGGAAGTAAAGGCTAGAGAGACAGAGAGAGACAGAGAGAGACAGAGAGAGAGGCAGCTCAGTTTCACCTTCTTCTTTTTAAAATTATTTGTTTACCTCTTTTTGAGTGACAGACGGTGGTGTCTTAAAACACTCCAGTCTTTGTGAGGCTGTGTGAAGCTGCCACAGGCTCTGACCTGACCCACTGAAGAACTGAAGAACCTCCTCATTCTACACAAAACAGCTGGAGCTGGAGCTTTTTGCAAAGTTTCAAAGGCTTCTGTGTAAATGAATGTCAAATTAAACACAGATAAAATATGGTTATATGTAGGGTAGGGGGAAAAAATCGATTCACATAAGAATCGCGAATCTTATCATTCACGATTCTATTTTGAAAAACCACACAAATCACCACTTTGTGTTATTTGTGTACAGTTTATTTTTGTAACTTCTGGGAGGAAAAGGAAGCTCGTCTAAGCTTTTATTTATGCAAGTTTTTATTTGTTTTGAAAGTTTGCCTTTGTGTGATCACATCATTGGAATCAGTTTATTTAAAAATCACATTATCTTATACAAACTCTATTGTTTTGATGCCATAATTTGCCTTAACACACTATGCATTGGATCAATTTTTGAAGCGAGAATCGTTTGAATCGAGAATCGATTCACATCCCTGGTTATATGACTCTTAATAGGACCATAATTCACAAAATGGACGTCATGTTGTGTTAAAGAAGACCTGAGTCTAGTGATTGAGTTAATTCACTCTGTAAAATTTTAAAAAGTGTTTCTCTCTCTGAGTGAAAATAACTCAGATTCAGAAGTTATTTCATAGTGACCAGCGTCTGCGTCTCCATCCAGAGAAGATGGTAGACGATGTTCTTGTGTCTCAGACTGAAGACGCCTCTTCATCACCTCTTCATCACCTCTTCATCACCACCTCTGAAACCTTCTCTAACTCCCACCTCAGCTTCAGCGTCTACAAACCTCCTCGTCTATCGTTTCCCCGCTCTCCTCTCTTTCTGTGCAGCCTCTCACGGAGAAGCATTTATTTTTTAGGTCACACCTGTTTGCTGCGATGTCAACGCACTTGAACAAGTGGAGCTTGGTGAAAACAGCATTTCACAGCATCTCCTTCCTTCTTTGTTGTAAACGCTGTGGACTTAGCTTTGACGCTAACATCAGTGTATTCAGTGTTTCAGTTCAGTTTTGTACTTTTACAGTAGATAAATCCCGTGGACAGTGTTTCTGAGCCCTGAAGCTGTCTCACACACTCGTCTTTACCAGTTTGTGCTGATGAAACATATCTGTGCCGTGTTTATTTAGGCGTGTTATTGGATTAACGTGTGCGTTGCCAACACGGACGTCTGCTGTAAACGTTAGAGTTAGAGGAGACGCTGCTGCTGCTGCTGAAGTGAATAATTCAGATTATTTAATCTCTGACCTACAGAAAATGTCAGAAATATTCCCCATCACAGTTTGACCTGCAGATCACAACACACACACACACACACACACACACACGTGTGTGTTTTCATATTTACATGTTTGAAAGAATACAAGAGAGAAAATCAGAAATTCACTGCACAGTTGAGCTGATGGAGAGCAGTGAAGTACTGCACATGCACATACTGATTTATGCTCACACACTGTACTGTATGTGCACATTTAATTTAATACACACACACACACACACACTTTACTGTTACTGTAGTGTCAGACCAGGGTAAGTGGAGGTGACAGGGCCGACTGTGAGAGGTGGAGGCCTGGGATCTTCTCTGAGCTCCTCTGTGTGTCACCGTGTCACCTTCAGTTAGGTGTCAACACACACACGCACACACACACGCACACACACACACACACACACACACACACACACACACACACACACACACACACACACACCGATAAAAGTGAAGGTCAAACAGAAAAAACGCCGCTCTGACTCCACCATCACTCCCCTCACAGCAGCAGAAATGTCACTTGTATTTTTATCTCCACCTCTTCTGCTGAATCCTCTATATGATCTCATCCCTCTTTCCTTCTCTTCTTCTCCTCTGCATTTTTTCTCTTTATCCAAACTCACTCCACCTCTCTTTTACTTCCTGTTTAGGCCTTTTCACCCTCTTCCTTTTTGTCTTTATCCTCCTCACATATCCCTCTTCTCTTCACTCATAAGGCCACATTATATTTAACCACGGAGACGCCTACAGACTTAATAGTTCTCCGTCGTGGTGACGGATACGCACTGCAATTTCCCCTACCAATCAGTGGGGGGCGCTACGCAAGGTTGTTGTGTTTCTGGCTACAGTGAGCAATGGCGTCTGAGAGAGAAAGACTGTTGTTGTTGTTGTTGCAGCTGAATAACATTGAAACAGTGGCCGTTTCTCACCTGAAATAAATATTTTTCTGTCCTGGAACGATGGTTTTAAGATCATTTGAGGCGAGAAATGATCCATTTAGAGTCTAAACATGTGCTGTGTGTGTTAAGATATGACGTATTTATAGTTTGGCAGCGACGTTGTCTGCGGTGATCAGCTCCACCTCAGTGGACGACACAGAGCAGCACAGGACACTTAAAAAATATTTAGTGCAGCCGGAGACGACGCAGAGACTCTCCGCCGACGTATACATTGAGCTTTAGACCTTTATTTCCTTACATTCTCTGCATATTTATATATATAAGCTGTATTTTGACATGTTATCAGGGTGATGTGTCAAAAGTGTCAGACATCAGTTCAGAAGCAGTAATAAAAGAATCCGTGGTATTGTTTTATACGTATATTCTTCTGCAGCAGTGGTTTAAATCGTCGTTTAGTTTCCGTCACAGACTTTAAGTGAAGCGTGGACAGGTCGCCTTGTTTCCTTCTCTCTCTCTGTGTTTCTTCAAACGTGTCACTTGGATATTTTTTCTTCCTTTAAACCATCTCATCTTTTGTGCTGTGACTGTTAACACAGCTGCGTTCACTCTGTTGCAGAAGCTCAACAGAGACGATCACGCCGTCGTTTCTGAACTCTTAGAGAAACAGTGATCTGTGATGTGAAGTCTTTTCTTGCTGCTGGAGGAGTCGTTTGGTGTGTGAGTGTGTGAGTGTGTGAGTGTGTGTTGTGTGAGTGTGTGACAGAAGCGACGCGACTGATTTGATCTGCTGAAAAACTCCATGAA
The DNA here is from genome assembly GCF_963457635.1 of Microchirus variegatus. Classification (NCBI taxonomy): domain Eukaryota; kingdom Metazoa; phylum Chordata; class Actinopteri; order Pleuronectiformes; family Soleidae; genus Microchirus; species Microchirus variegatus. Next base: position 18,969,028 of record NC_139824.1, read on the forward strand.
ACCCTTTTCTCTGTGGTTGATTAAACGTGTCGGCGTCACAGCGTGGACTTGATTTCTGCTGCTGTTCTGACTCACAATGAAAAGCCCTGTGTGACAGAGCTGATGATGAAGAAATACATGTGTGAGCTTTAAGTTCCTCTCACAGGGAAAGAAGTGTTTGTAGGTTGTTGGAAGAGGGTGAGGTTGTGTTTAGCCTTATTCACACAACCTGTTTTGAAAAGGTTTATTATCGAGCTGAACGATTCATCAAAATTATATCGAAAATCACAGGAGGCGCGATGTTTGTTAAAGTCAAAATATCATTTTAGGTTCATTATTGTCTTGATCTGTACGCGTCTTACTCAGACTGAAGAGAACATGTTTGTTTCTTACACATCTGCACAAATATCAGACAATAATCCTTTTAAAGATGTTTTTCCTGTGAAAATTAGTCAAAATCACATCGCAAATCATATTCAATTAGATATTTATTCAAAATTATTTGTTAAACAATGCAGCTTCTTAGGAAATGTCTTCATCCACACAAAACACCCCAAAAGGACTCTAAAAAACGCTTTAGTATATATGCCAGGCCTGTAGGAGGAGCTGTAGCACTGCTGCTACGACACCAAAACTACAGAAGAAGATATACATATATTATTTTAAAGGTGCCATATGTAAGAATGTGGCCAAAAACAGTTACTACATTCAAATTCAAAATAACAGGTCTTTTTAGGTTTCGTTGTCTGACGTTACTGGAAACCCGTGGTTGCTCGGCAGCTGAGACTCTACTGACTGCAATGATTGGTAGACGGCGGTACGTGGCGCCACATGACGCCAAAACATGATTTCAAAAAATATTAATGAATTATTTGCAGTCTGCAAAAAAAATTTTTAATGCAAATATTTAGTCTGTACTGTTGTTGTTGGTGAGTTCAGTTTGTTATATGAACATTATTCCTGAGTCTCTGTGACATATTAGGAGGATTTTATGATTTATTACAAAATGCACCTTTAAGTTAAACTTTATTTAAATAAACAGAGACAGAATGCAGAAATGGTTGGGATTCAGAGTGAATCTTAATCTTAATCCCGACTCAAATAGCAGAGCCACAGTTTTGCAGTTGTGGTGTTTTTTTCCCTCCTTGTTTAAGAAAAGCTGCGTGAAACACGTTTGTTCACGGCCAATCAGGTCTGCAGTGTGTGTGTGTGTGTGTGTGTGTGTGCTGCTCAGTCTGTAGAAACATCACAGCATGCATCACTTTATGAGATCAGAACCACAAGGACAAACCCGTGTCAATGGTATAAAAGTCACATTGTTCCAGACCTTTCTTTTGCTGCCACAGCTTGACGGATTCATTAATGGTGAATAAATGTCATTAAACCAAGGCCAAACAAACACTTGTTTTTATTGTTGTTTTTCTGATGGAATTCTTTTCTCTGAGTTTGTCCTGAGTTTGTCCACTTTTATTAAAGTTATTATAGTTATTATAGAAACCTGAGCCTCAGCCACAGACTTTGTACACAGGATCATTTCACATTAGGTCATTGTAATAATTATCAACTTTTTATCAAGTTTGTCCAACATCAGTCAACCCATGTGTGTGTGTGTGTGTGTGTGTTATGTTGGCGTTTGGTTGTTTGTTGGTCATTTGAATTTATCTAAGTGACAAAAACTCAAATTTAAAACACAAAATATGATGTTAATGTACAACTATAGTGTTTTTTCTGCATTTTAAATATTTAAGACACTATTCTAACATGCAGTAAATTGTAAATGCCCTTTTTTATGGTTAATATTAGCAAAAAAAGTATTGAGGTTTTGGTGCTAAAGGGTTAAGAAAAGTGATGAAGTCTAATAATTCAGTGGAATGAAACCATAGAAAGGCTTTGTGTTGTGTGTCAGAGGAGCAGATATTGTGTGTTGGTGGTGTGTGTGTGTGTGTGTGTGACTTTTGGATGTGGTTAATGAGTCGTGAACATTTTTGTGAACTAAGGAGTGCCACAGCTCTTTGGACTGACTCACCTTTGGACTGTGAGGAGGAATTGGGCTGCAGTCGTTTAGGGGAACAGTTCAAGGAAAGGTACGGCAATAAACACACACACACACACACACACACAGGAAGCCCTGTGTGTGTGTGTGCTGCTGTTGTCAGTGGAGATAACTAATAGAACATTCCTCCATATTGCTGATAATATTTAATATTAATGCGAGGAGGCTTCTCTGCTGCTGCTGCTGCTGCTGTGTCAATATTGAACCCCAGAGCTACTCTCTCTCTCTGCTTCCATCCCCCAACACACACACACACACACACACACACACACACACACACACTCACACACTCACACACACACACACACACACACACATTTGTGCAGCTATTCTTCTTATGACATAAAAGAGGTAACACACACACAACATGCATGCACGCGCGCACACACACACACACACACACATGCGCGCTCAGACACACACACACACACAGATAAGGGAGAACACCAGACCTTGGATTTGCAAAAATGGAAATATTTATGACCAGTTGTTAAATTCACAGTGTGTTCACACTCTCTTTGTGTGTGTGGGTGTGTGTGTGTGTGTGTGTGTGTGTGTGTGTGTTTCCCTGTATTGCCAAATTCATCTTTTCTTCACGACTTCAAAGTGTTTCTGTGTTTCTTTGTCATAACGAGGTCGAGGCGTAAGTTCAGGTTTAGGTTCAGGTTCAGGTTCAGGTTCAGGTGTTGGGTTTGTTCAGGATGAGCTGGAGAAACAACAGGAGTTACATTACATTATCAGTCAGGGAGCGCTAACTGCTACCCAAAGACCAGCGTGTGTGTGTGTGAATATGAAGTAAGACGACTTAAAAGCAGCCATATGCTCGTGTGTGTGTGTGTGTGTGTGTGTGTGTGTGTGTGTGTGTGTGTGTGTGTGTGTGTGTCACATGGTATACGGCTCATTAAAATCACTGCAGCACTTAGCCTCAGCTCCAAAATGGCTTCGGATCTGAAGAAGAAGCTTTAATGCAGTGAGTGTGTGCGTGTGTGTGTGTGTGAGTGTGTGTGATGGCACCGCTTCTGTACATGAGCAAAATAATAATAATAATTATGAGAAGCACGTGTGAAGTTCTGAGAGTTCTGTTGATGTGAGGACTTTGACCTTTGACCTTTGTCGCTCTCTGCAGCCGCGTCATTATTATATTGCGCAGGACGATGGTGTTCATATCTCGTCACGTGCCGCTGCAGAAATTAGCAGCTAATGGTTTTGCAGCTTTAATTGTGACGTTCAGACGTCTCTGTGTTTGTGTGTGTGTGTGTGTGTGTGTGTGTCCTGCTGCTTTGGCTCCGCCCTCCTGATGTCCACTCGGTCACATGACCGGCGTCTCGCTGTTCACACGACATTAGCAGTGAACCTGAAAACAACTGATGATGATGATGATGATGAAGTGGTTACATTTGGTGGAGGTCAAAGGTCAGTTGTGCAACATGAAGGTCTGATACGTGGGAGTGAAGGGCGACGAGAGATGAGATACGGTCTAAAATATTATACATTATACAGAAAAATACATGCAAAAGTCAGTTATTAACACTAATAATGTGTGTTATAGCAGAATTGAGTCCAGGCACCGTTTACCAGTTAGCTGCATTAGCTCCTTTTAGCGCCGTTAGCACTAGGGAAAAGAGCAGCGCTAACAAATAACCAGTGTACTTGTGTAACTGTGCGTGTGCGACTCTGTTTTTAAAGTTTAGCTGTTCCTTTAGCAACGCATTTTAACAATCGGGGAGTCACCTAAACATGACGTCACATGCGTCTTTTTTCCGGTCAGTCGTCATGGAAACGCGTCGTGCGTTAACGTTGACGCCGTTAAACGCACAGCAATGTTTGTAATATACGTTAATATCCTCAAAAGGTAATGAAAGGTAATAAATAATAGCTTTATATTCTTTATATCCACACAAATCTCCTTCATCAGGATATAAATGAAGAATATCCAGATATTATTCATAAACCCAGCCTTACAGAAACATTGATTTGATTCATATTGTGATTTATGTCGATGTAAAACAAGTATTTTGAGATAAAATGAACACATTTTTAATCCTTGTGTATATTTTACTCCACTGTAAAGATCTCAGCTCAGTCCTAAAGCTGCTTTATTCAATATTTGACTCCAAATGTCCACCGTCATTTCCAAAATGGACGCCATGCTTTATTAAAGAAGACGTGAAACACACAAACCAGTATCAGACTCAGCCCCCTGGTGGTAATTAAAGACAGTACATGTTCCTCACACTTCCTCAGTGGCTTTACTTTCCCAGCCGTGGTGATTTCATCTTTTCTTCTTCTTTATTCACAGTGTGCAGAGTAAAGCTCTGCATCGCTGCACGAAGGTGGGAACTTAACCTGCAGGTGTTTAACAGTGACTCAGTGACTCAGTCATTACTGTGACTTTGGTCTCAGCAGTGTGACAGTGTTACAGTGATGACCTGCTGATGAACGGTCAAAACACACTTTCACACAAAAACCAGACGCTGCTGGGTTTTTTTTTTTGTGTGTTTTTGAATTAATGAATGTTCAAACTGAGGCTGAACCATTAGCATCAGCAGCATCAGTGTGGTTTAGTTTCCTGTGAGCGCTGAGGAAACAGCACTGGCTTTGTTTTATAGGAATAAACTAAACCTCGATCTGAAGAAATTAACCCTGGAAACAAAGACCGAAAAGTGATGAGCTCTATAATATGTTTTTTAAAAAAAAGAAAGGTCACGGAAGACATTCAGCCTGCTCCTAATTACACCAGCAGACAGTCATCTGTGTGTGTGTGTGTGTGTGTGTGTGTGTGTGTGTGTGTGTCCATATGTTCCCTGCTGTCCTCTGTGAATCGCTGCCTTTGTCCGTCAAAATATAAGCAGCACAGCTTCTTGTGAAAATCATATGATAACAGGACACGCACACGCACACGCACACACACACACACACACATGCACACACATGCACACACACTTACATACCATGAGTCCAAATATGTCATTGTTCCCTCAGCTCTGGGCCTCCTGACTTTGTTAGGATATATATATATATATATATGTATATGTATATATGTATTATATCCTGTATTTCTAATATACTTGTATATATTATAGTAACAATAAAATGTAAACATACGTACACATTTAATTAAGATCAGAATTAATCCTGAAGTTAATTAACCACAACATTTACTGTACATTACAACAGAGGAAAACAACATTGTTTTTATGACAGAACGTATTCCATGTATGTATATATAAATATAATTAATAAAAATAATGTATAAACATAAGTTGAATACAACAGAAATACAAAAATGGAATGTATTCAAAACAAATAATGAGCCTGAATGCCTCTAACATAATGTACATACATGCATGTATATATGTAGATAATGGACATTGTTTCTATTTTTCATAAACAAAACACAAACACAATCCGTCACGTTCTTCTTCTTCTTCATGTTTCCTGTCTTTGACTCTGTTTCTCTCACTGATTATTCCAGTTAGATTCACGCTGATGCTTTTGTTAAAAGGTTTACATTGAACCCATTAGAATCACACACGCACGCACACACACACACACACACACACACAGTGGTGGTTTAGCTTCCTCCTCTTCCTGATGCTGAGGTCATGGAGTGCACACAGCGTTCAGCCTCTGATCTCAGAGCAGCTCAAAGGCCTCAGAGTCTTTGAGTCACGGCTCATTACGAAGCCTCAACACACCTTTATTTCCCTTCTTCTGCACGAGTTGAGTTTGTGTTTGTGTTTATCAGGAGTTCCTCCACAATCATCTGCTGCTGCTGAACCTAAACCTTCCAAAACCAACGCTTTGTTGAACCAACAGACATCAAACAGCGTGAACATGGGAATGAGTAAATCCAGAGGACAGAATCTTTAGAGTTTTCTAAATGGTAATAATCAGCTGCTGTTGTGGAACATGATAGTTTAGTTTAGGTGAATATGTTCAGGATCTTTAGATCAGGGACAGGTTTAGTTTCCAGTTTGAACAGTTCTCTTTGCTTTGGAACGTCCTGCCTCTGTTTTCTGTTTTCCTGCTTTTAACACAGGAAAAACCCCAAATATCAGCTCATTTGTGGCCTCGTGAAGCAGATATTTACCTTTAGACTTCTGCACAGGAAACAGCACAGAAAGCAACATTTATCTGATTTAACCACTGATCAAAAACCCTTTAAACCTCCTGCACATTAATGTGTCCTGCACTCGTCTCTGGTGTAAACCAGTGTTATATTATGTTAACCTCTTATGTTATCTTTAGTTTAGTGAAAATGATCTTTCCCTCAGCTCTCAGCCCACTTCTTGGCATTTCTCGAAATCAGCCATTGGCCGACGTTGACCTCAGAAGGCGGGGTTTAGTTACACAGTAACAGGAAGTCAGTCCATTAGTTTCATACACAGCATTAGAGATTTGTTCTTTTTAGTGGTATATAAAGTTTATAATATATATATATGAAGAGAACAAGATATAAAGGACATGTTTTCTGTTTAAATATATATATTTTTTCTACCTTACTTTATTTATATATATATATATATATATATATGTGTGTATATATGTATATATGTATGTGTCTATATATATGTTTATGTGTCTATATATATGTTTATATGTATATATATATGTATGTATATATATGTGTATATATATATGTATGTATAAATATATGTATGCATGTTTGTATATGTGTTTACATATGTATGTATGTGTATGTATGTATGTATATGTGTATATATACACATATACATATGTATATATGTATGTATATGTGTATATATACATATATACATATGTATATGTGTATATATATGTATGTATGTATATATGTATATATGTATGTACGTATATGTGTATATATGTATGTATATATATATGTATGTATGTACGTATATGTGTATATATGTATGTATGTATATATGTATGTATATATATCAACTGAAGATTGAACAACACAAACATGAAACACTTTAACATCGTTGTTCTGCCTCATTTTGAGTCAGTGAAGTGTTAATAATTCTTGTACATTTATGTAGAGTATAACCAGCACAGGGAAGAGCAGCAGAATGATATTAATCTCCTCATTATCTCCTCCTAATCAATTCATCTCACTAATGTTGGTCTTTAATGGACTCTTTGGATCCTGGGAACTGCTTTCTTTCTTTTTCTTTTTTTATCATTATTATAATAACAACAATAATAATAATTTGTGTTGCTGTTGAAACGGCGACACGTGAACTTCGTCCAAGAGGCGACCGCTGCTCAAACACCAGTGTTATTGTATTATGGTATGGCTCATATTATAAGGCAGTGTAGCCGAGCACAGAGCACATTGTCACCTCTGCTGTTCTAATATAACAGAGGTAATGAGGAGAAGGTAGAGGGCGTGTTCTGCCTTTAATAAGACACAAAGGAGATGATGGAGAGAGAGACGGCGTCCTGCTGTGAAGCTTCAGCCGACTCCTCCCCCTCTCACCATAAACACACGGTGAAGGCTTTTACTGAGGCCTCATGCTGACTGACTGATTGACTAACTCTATATTTATGTATGCTGCAGCGTGTGTGTGTGTGTGTGTGTGGGGGGGGGGTTATATATGCACTAAATGAGACGTACAGTGAGACACGAGCCTCCATCCATGAGCCAAACCCACAGGAGTCATTATTACCACAGAATCATTTTAATCCACAGTCTGTCACATCTGTCACATCTGTCAAATCCAGTGGTTTTACATGCTCTGAATTACACGTACGAGATTATTTATTCGCATTCACACGTGTGTGAAATCGCATGAAGCCGAGCATCGTGTTAGCAGATGAACGCAGTCGCTTCAGACGCTCAACTTTAATCATAAGGATCAGGAGCAAACACTCGCGTCCTGTTGTGAACTAAAGTTACATCAAACTGTTAAAAACCATTTAAATTGTATAATTATCACAGATTGAAAGAGGTGACGACATAAAGCTGACGTGGTTTTCAAATTAAATAGGTGTCAGTACTTAAATTGTCTTTTTTAATTTCTCTAATAATTTAAGTGCTTTACTTTTAATTCAGCTTTTTTTTTAACATATGCTGTATAATTAGAACAATTCTATCATATACAGTATATGTACAAAGAACTAGGTATTTATTTTAGCTGATTTAAGGAACAAGAAAAGCCTCAAAGTTGAGTTTGAGGTCTGTTTCTCTGCTGCGTCTCTGCCTTCATGCTCCAGTGTTTCAGTCTTTACCTGCGCTAATGTTTTTCCGGCTTCATGAGATAATTTCATTCTTGGCCGAGCGAACAGATGAGAGTCGACTGGACTTTGATGCGATTACATGTGAAAATGGAGTTTGTTATTGATAAATAACAGTGGTGTGTGTGTGCGTCCACAGGGTGAATTAGAAGTCCATCTCCTCTGGACTCTAACGCACTTTCTAACTTACACCATAATGTCAGACTCTTGCTGTTCGTCCTCGTTCATTAGACTCAGATTAAACCAAGATAATGAAAATCCTTCCTGATTAACTCAGTTACACTAAAACTATTACTAACTAGTGATATGAAAAGTTAGGTGAAGGTGAATCGTATTAACACTGATCTGCAGAGGAAAATAGAGACGCATTAAAAAGCCGACAGTTAACGTTCTACTCTAGTTTATTTCTACACTTTTACAGTTTGAATATTGATGAAAGGTTTTCATTTGTCTTAAGTTAGTGATGGAGACATTTATGATTCAATGATGGAAGAGAACGAATACGACCAAGAGATGAAGAAGTAGGTTTCGAAAAGTAGACGTAGACGACAGAAGAAGAGAGTGTTTTTGGGTAAAAAGGGTTAAATTGACCTTTGACCTTTGACCTTTGACCTTTACACCTGACACAAGAACAACATTAAAGAAAATAATGAATGTGTTTAGGAAAGAAGGAAACTGCTCTTATTCTGCAGGATTGTGGTCTGGTTCTGGTCTCTGTGGTTCTGGTCTCTGTGGTTCTGGTCTCTGTGGTTCAGGTCTCTGTGGTTCTGGTCTCTGTCGTTCTGGTCTCTGTGGTTCAGGTCTCTGTGGTTCAGGTCTCTGCGGTTCTGGTCTCTGTGGTTCAGGTCTCTGTGGTTCTGGTCTCTGTGGTTCATTATTGTATTATTGTATAAGTTAATTTCAGTGAATCTGAAACATCTGAAGAAACGACTTAAACGTCTTTTACTTAAAGCAGAAATAGAAAATCAGGTCTGGTTCTGTTTCCTGTCTCTCTCTCTCTCTCTCTCTCTCTCTCTCTCTCTCTCTCTCTCTCTCTCTCTCTCTCCCTCTCTCTCTCTCTCTCTCTCTCTCTGTTACGCTCTTGTTGGAAATAAAATATTTAACATCCATGTCATATTTAGACGCATAAATGTAATTTCTTAACATGCAGAAGTTACACGTTTAAACACATTATGCAGAATCAGCTCTTTTGGGAATGATTTGTCTCATATTTTCACAGAAATGCAGACGCGTTGGTTCACAGCTGGTGTTTTGTGCGACAGATATTATTATTGTGTCTCTGCAGTAACACACACAGACAGAGTGTGTGTCTGCGCTGCAGTCAGGACAAACTTCATTTGCTTAACAAAATCTGACTTTTTTTTTGCTTTGTTTATCAAAGCACTTCAGGTGTTTTAAAACCTGCAGCTGCTTCACCGTCAAAGGTGAAGCTCACACTGTTCAAGCAGCTTCTGTTTTCTCCTCTCAGTTCTTTTTTAAATAATAACTATTATTATTATTATTATTATTATAATAAATAATAACCACAGGTCACATGACTGTGTTCCTACAGTTTGCACCTGAGGAGGCAGCGAGAACAAGAACATCTGAGCAGCTGCATCAGCTCTTTGTGGAGAGTCAGAGTCAGAGGTAAATAACAACATGGAGAATAATGAGGAGGAGGAGGAGGAGGAGGAGGAGGCAGCTGCTGCTGATGCTGCTGAAGCTGCTGCTGAAGCTGCTGCTGAAGCTGCTGCTGCTGCTGCTGCTGCTGCTGCAGAGTCCTCCTCCTTTAATGATCACGCTGAACAGCCAAATATTTCACCTTCAGTTTTTCTTTGCTTGCACATTTTTCCCCAAAAATGTGAAAAATGTGCCACTGATATAAACATATATATATATTTATCCTGAGAGGTTTCCACGGGAACGCTGTGATACTGTGTTTACCTCTGTTTACTGTGAGACACGCACACATGTGTCCAGACATGATGTGAATAATTAAACAGCATCATTAACCAAACCAGAATAACATCAGTGTGTGTGTGTAAAAATCCTGCTTTAATCTCCTTAAAAACACACAGGAGACAGAGTCGTATTATTATTATTATTATTATTATTTAGCTGAATCAGGCCCTCGTTGGTGTATCAGGTGCCCGAGGTTCTGCCTGAACATGACTGGATTGTCGCTCAGTTGTTCTCTCCTCTCCTTCTCTTGTCTCCTCTCTCCTCGTCTCCTTAAATCCAGTCAAATGGAGGTTAAGTGTTCAGTGACTGATGCTTCTGCTGCACACAATCAAAACAAGTGTGTGTGTGTCGGTGTGTGTGTTTGTTAGGGATGGGCAATAGGAACATAGGAATCTTGATTCTAATCATCCACGATTCTGAATAGATTCATAAACTTCAAAAATCGATTTTGAAAATCGATTTTGAAAAACCACACAAACACCAGTTTGTGTTATTTGTGTACAGTTTATTGTTGTAACTTCTGGGAGAAAAAGGCAGCTAGTCTAAGCTTAAGTTATTTTTTTGTACAGTACATTTTTATTTGTTTTGAATGAATAAATTATTAACTTTTGTCTTAAGTTTGCCTTTGTGTGATCACATTATCACATTATCTTATACAAACTCTATTGTTTTGATGCCATCGCATCAATTTCTGAATTGAATCGGTTGAATCCAGAATCGATTTTGAATCGAATCATGACCCTAAGAATTGGAATCGTGAGTCACCCAAAGATTCACATCTCTAGTGTTTGTGTTTCCTAAAACTGCATCTTCACCCAGTCAAAGTGTAGTTACATCGTCCTGTAACCGAAGGCTTTTTCTGACCTGTTTTCTCCTCGTTTACAAACTGTAGAAAACAAAAAAAAGCCTGACATCAGCAGGAATGATTGAAGACTCTTAACAAAAAGATGTGAGGATAATAACATTTTCTCTGCTTAGTTCCTGAGATTTTCTTTTTAACTTTAGATTGTGGGGAGACAAAGTTTCCTTTTGTTGACTTCAGGGTCCATGACTACAGAAGCAGACATGTGATCCACGTCCATCTGTGGGAACTGTTCATGAAGTGTGTCTTTGCTGTGGGAAACTGTCCGTGTCCAAGAGATCTGTCTCTTCTTTAAACTCTGACCGTTTCACGTTGATCAGGTCTTTGTCATGCTGAGAAAATCAGCTTCAAACCTTCATTAAACACAACGTTCTGCCGTCATCGTCATCGTTTCAGCACCGACACGTCTTTAAATGTCCTGGTTCACAAACATCTGAATCGAACTGATCCAAACAGGTTTGTGCACTAGATATAAAACTGTCTCACTCAGTTTGTCTGAGAAGGAAAAAGCATTAAGTGAGTGAGTTAAAACGATTCGTCATAAAAACAAACGTATGAATATTCTTTTAATGAAATAAGAATCACCTGCCTGACATTTATTGAACTAAACATTAGTTTTATCCTTCTCTTAAACTCTTCTATAAACCAGACATGGTTTTTTTTTATGGTGAATTTCATTAAGAGGAAAGTACCACATGCTAGTAGGGGTGTTTTACAGCACCCGTGCTTCACAGGTCTTAGGTTTTTAGAGAACACCCCCCTTGTTTTCCACTATTTTGGTTTAGTCCAGCCCAGTGGGTTGTTGTCGTTACGTGGCTCAACAGATTAGCGTTGCCATTAATTAGACGTGAATTTTGAGCTTTTCATGTGAGGCTACAGTCAGATGACGGTAAAAAAAAAATAGATGACGGTAAAAAAGTGGAACACAAACTTGGCAAGCAACAGTTTGCTTTTCACAGCTCTACAAACATGACATATCATTTAAAAACGCTAAGCTAAGGGTGCTCCGTCCGTTTTGAGTATGAACATATCAGAATTATTAGCATATTTCAATCTTTTCAACTCTTCGACCAAGAGTTTCTTTGGTTGATTACAGCCCTATTCTCCAGAGAGGAGGACATTTTGGTGCATGAGCGTTACGCCACAGTCCGACTTAGGCCGACTAAAATTTCCCCTTGGTTTTGAGTTTCCTCAACCGTAAATTCCTCTCGTTGAGGGAAGTGGAATATGGACATCACTGCATGCACATTAGCGTAGTGAACGTAACGAACGTGCTAACCTACGTCACATGTTGTTTTTTCTCCGTCGGCGCCGGTTTTTCTCCGTCGACGCCGGTTTTTCTCCGTCGACGCCGGTTTTTCTCCGTCCTCGTAAACGCTGAATCACGAATGTGATTGAAATCTGACAAGTCCGGGGTATTTGTGTTCAAGTGAACGCTGCGTGGCGGGCGTGCTCTCTCGGGGCGCTCGGCGGGTAGCCGCTCGCTAGCTAGTTATAAATGGCTTTCATAAATGGTCACTTATTTTCAGACATTAGTGTTCAAAGCTCAACGGTTCTTTGGATGTATATCAAACCAACATATTCCAAAACATTTCGACATTGTAACATGATTATTTGCGTAAAATATATCACAATGAAAATGTTCCTCGGTAGATGTGGCCGCCATCTTTGTTGAAAAAATTCGCTGAATTCACAAAGCATCATGGGTAATTTCATCTTCCACTTCTTTTTAAGCTCGCATCAGAGCTCACTACATTTTGAGGGTTGATTATAAGGAGAAAATCACATTTCAACTACACAAGAACGTGCAAAATTTAGGTTTAGGGTAAAAATGTAGGGTTAGGGGAGGGATTGGGGGCGGGGCCTAAAACTAGCGCAACCTTAGCCGGACTAACTTGTTTTATGTGACTAAAATCATTGACTGGTCTTTGAGCGCAGCGTTAGCACCGTGTTAGCGTCTCGTCTTTCTCCCGCGGTTGAGTTTGACGTTCACACGTCGCTCGTCTAATGAGCTACATTACATCGCTAACAGAGACGTGTGATCCATGTGTGATCCACGTGGGAAGTCTCTGTGAGCCGTAACCACTTCCTCCTCCTGTTACTTGATTAATGATGTCATTAAAAAACCTCCTCTCTTCTGCAGGATCGTGTCGTCGTGTCTCTGAGATACAGATAAAACCTGTGTTTGTCACACGGTTCCTGATGCTAACGTCGTCGCAGTGTTTATAACTGCAGCGTTAGCCGTCGCTCCACGCTGAGAGCGACGCTGCTTCTCTCCCTCATAATGACGCTGGAGTCTGAACCTTTCTCTGTTTGATAGAACGCCTCGTTTGCATTTTTTTTTTGAAGAGTACAGACATTATTCTTCACTCCTAAAAAGAAAATAATGTCGTTCAGATCACCATCAGATCTTCACCTCGCTTTGCAAAGGACTTGATGGTAATTACCAGAGGAAGACCGAGCTCAGAGAATCCACGCGAGGAGATAATGAGGCGCACAAAGGTGTCGCTTTAGCTGCTCTGTGACGCTAACGAGGAGATTCAACCTATGATTGTTGACTTGTTTGCCACCTAAACAGATGTTTCCCGCCAGTGTTGCAACCACTGCCTGCAGGTTGAAGATCCCTCTGTGATCTCCTCTCACACCAGCAGTTTAGCATCTTTTAGTATATTTTAGTCTCGACGATGATCTCTGATTTACACGACTTTACGTGAGTTTCAATCCACAAAGAAGAAGAGGCTGAATCGAACTATTTGGTCATGTGCAAAGTTATTGATTCTGTAATATTCACATTTAAGAAGCTGAAAAATGACAGAAACATGAAAATATTCACATTTAAGAAGATGAAAAATGACAGAAACGTGAAAATATTCACATTTAAGAAGCTGAAAAATGACAGAAACGTGAAAATATTCACATTTAAGAAGCTGAAAAATGACAGAAATGTGAAAATATTCACATTTAAGAAGCTGAAAAATTACAGAAAGTAGAAAATATTCACATTTAAGAAGCTGAAAAATGACAGAAACGTGAAAATATTCACATTAAAGAAGCTGAAAAATGACAGAAACGTGAAAATATTCACATTTAAGAAGCTGAAAAATGACAGAAACGTGAAAATATTCACATTTAAGAAGCTGAAAAATGACAGAAACGTGAAAATATTCACATTTAAGAAGCTGAAAAATGACAGAAACGTGAAAATATTCACATTTAAGAAGCTGAAAAATGACAGAAACGTGAAAATATTCACATTTAAGAAGCTGAAAAATGACAGAAACGTGAAAATATTCACATTTAAGAAGCTGAAAAATGACAGAAACGTGAAAATATTCACATTTAAGAAGCTGAAAAATGACAGAAACGTGAAAATATTCACATTTAAGAAGCTGAAAAATGACAGAAACGTGAAAATATTCACATTTAAGAAGCTGAAAAATGACAGAAACGTGAAAATATTCACATTTAAGAAGCTGAAAAATGACAGAAACGTGAAAATATTCACATTTAGGAAGCTGAAAAATGACAGAAACGTGAAAATATTCACATTTAAGAAGCTGAAAAATGACAGAAACGTGAAAACATTCACATTTAAGAAGCTGAAAAATGACAGAAACGTGAAAACATTCACATTTAAGAAGCTGAAAAATGACAGAAACGTGAAAACATTCACATTTAAGAAGCTGAAAAATGACAGAAACGTGAAAACATTCACATTTAAGAAGCTGAAAAATGACAGAAACGTGAAAATATTCACATTTAAGAAGCTGAAAAATGACAGAAACGTGAAAATATTCACATTTAAGAAGCTGAAAAATTACTGAAACAGGAACATTTGAGAAGTTTTACAGAATATTATTAACAGAATCTTTCTGATATCAAACCCTCACGTCTTTACTTTGAAAATGTCCGGTGTTGTTTCTGTGCAGAGACATTTTTCTAAATCAAAAACCATGATAATTATCTGTGTGGACACCAAAGCCATCGTCATCTTCGGGCATTGGTAAATAGTGTTTATTATTTCTGAAATTAACCAGATTTTAACAGACAACAAGACGAGTTTTCTCTGAGAGAAGGCTGCACTGAAACATGGTGCATATTTCTGACGTCTTGGGGCGTTAAATGAACTCACATTTCCAGCTCGGAAACCAAAATAGAATAGAAACGCTGCTACGTTTACCCTTTAAATCAGTCGTGCACTTAGCACCATTTCATTTTTTGACAAACAGGACACACAGTATCTATGACCGGTTATTTTGTTGCTATGACTTTCCGTGTTCCAAACTCTGGTCCCTGTGTTGTACCGTTAGCGCTGCAGCTCTGTCAGAGAGGTTATTTTCATGATCGTCTGACGCTTGACTGTTTCTGGAGGAGACGACGACGACAATGCAAACCAAAAACAAAACAAAGAGAAGACTGAAGGTCAGAGCGAGTGCCATGTGTCGCCCTCTTCACTCTGAAAGGCCTCAGTTTGTTGTGAATTGCAAATTGCGGCTCTTTAGAAACGACAGGGTTCTTGAGTGTCGAGCGGAGGCCATTAAGTGCCGGAGCGAGATGTTCTCTCAAAGACGAGGTCTTTAAAAAACATTCTTCTTTTTCAGGCTAATATTTTTTGATTGAAAAATGCACAGAGAAATATTTTGGATGTTATTTTCTTTTAGGTATAAAAGCGTCTTCTGACCTGAAGTTATCTTCAGAGAGGTGGAGGATCGGGGACAAACTGTTCCTCCGCAGGCTTCACAAAACTCACTTCTTCTTAAAGTCAAGTTTTCTTCACAATTTCTTTTTGCAGCCTTGTAGTAATTAAAGATGTTCAGAATAACGTGGAGAGGGGCCAGCGTCGCCTTTAGAAACCAGGAACTCTTTTTCACGGGTAAAGAGGACGTATGTGTGCTTTAGAGGAGCTGGATCAAGGGTCAGAAAGTACTTCAAACAGGAATAAAACAGTTAAACAGGTTGTATTTAAAGACGACACAAAGGCAGATCAGCAGAGTCGAGAGCATGTTTTTATCTACCTTTGATTGTATGTTAATGTAAGAGGTGCCGCTGTTAAACTTGGGCAGAGGTGATGCCGAGACATTCAGTCGCTCTTTACATTTAATTATCTTTCTTTTTAGTCTTTATCAATGTGTCATTGACTGAAAGGCTCTCGGCGTCTGTGGAAGTTGGTTTGA
Organism: Microchirus variegatus; assembly: GCF_963457635.1. Taxonomy (NCBI): domain Eukaryota; kingdom Metazoa; phylum Chordata; class Actinopteri; order Pleuronectiformes; family Soleidae; genus Microchirus; species Microchirus variegatus. The sequence goes on from NC_139824.1 coordinate 18,985,262, forward strand.
ATGAAGTGAAGGTGTGGTGAAGATGGGTCACGCTGCATGAATGTAGACGCATGTTTTTATTCAAGCATCCACATCATCAGATAACAAGAGCAGCTCACGACACTCGAGTTGTGGCTTTTTCCCCGAGAACAAGATTCAAAATAGACGGAGAAAGCAATCGTTCAACCACAGGTTCAACCACTGGTTCAACCACAGGTTCAACCACAGGTTCAACCACAGGTGACCTCTGCGTACGCCGGAGCATCGTTTACAACCTCTAAACACTAGCATCTGTCCGTCAACCTAAGCCCAATTTATACTCCTGCGTAAAGTGTTCTACGTAGGTTACCCTTCTATGTCGACCGAGAGCCTCTGCGTCGCCTCCGGCTGCACTAAATATTTTTTAAGTGTCCGTCAAGGGACAACGGAGACGACGAGGGCTGTGATTGGTCCTCAGGACAGAGGACCGAGATAACGCTGCTCTGTTTATGTTTATACTCTACATGGCTAATTTCTCGCCTCAAATGATCCTAAAACTGCGTTCTGTGACACAGAAAAGTGAGAAACGACACCTGTTTCAATGTTATTCAGCTGCAACAACAACCAGGGTATCCGGGTATATTTTTGAGGATGTGATAACAGAACTACAACACAGAACTAATGGTCTAACTAATTTGTCCCAACACAGGTAGTCCACCTGTGTTCCCCGGTGACAATTTATCCAGCACCACTAGCTAGGGTGCTATGCGCGCACCGCGGTGTTACAGCTTAGCAAAGCAGCGGAGAAAACTTAATGAAAGCCCACAGCTAAGCCGAATTGGAAGTTCAACAATTTGTGGCTCCAAAATGTCTTTTGCCAGTATGGATTTGAAATGGGTCTTAAATTGTCTTCATTATGGTCTTAAAAAAGTCTTAAAAAGTCTTAAATTTGACTTGTGAAACCTGCAGAGACCCTGAACAACAACAACAGTCTTTCTCTATCACTGTAAGCACAACAACCTTGCGTAGCGACCCCTACTGATCGGGCGGGAAATTGCGGTGAGTATCCGTCTCCACGACTATGAAGTCTGGAGGCGTCTCCGTGGTTACGCAGTCAGAGAAGTTTAACGTGGCCTTAATGAAGACAGACGGTGAAACCTGAATGACGATGGAAATGGCAGCAAAGTAAACTTAGTGTTTGTCTCGTGTGTCGAGCGTTTTAAAAATAGAGAAAAGAAGAAGAAGAAGAATTGGACCGAGTGAATGTGTGAAAAACTGAAATATGTTTGGTTTGGCAGGTAGAAGATGAAGTTAATGAAGAGAAAGTGAAGCAGATGGTTTAGAAGTGCTGATGCACATATGTTTGCACACACACACACACACACACACACACACACACACACACACACTGGTGAGATAATGCTCTAAACACAAAAGTCAAACCTTCAGAACCTTGAGCTTTGAGCCTCTCAGCGATCACAGTTCTCTTCTCTCTGCAGCAGGAATCTTTCAGTACGAATCATTTGTTCCACTCTCTTTATCTTTAAATGATCACAGTGATCTGTGTTCACTGCTGTGTTTGTGCAAAACATAATCACATTTTGGGCTTTTCCTCACATAATTCTATCAGGCCTTTTTATTCTTTTTTCCTTTAGTAAATCAGCTTTTTCTGTTTCAGTTATTTTGAGGATCTGAAACACGTTAAACATGTGAATGTGATGGAGCCACAGTCAGAAAACACAGTTTCAAATGCTTTAAATCACTTATTAAGTTGTTTTTTTATTCATTCAAACATCATTTTCTCCATATTACAGTTTTGACGTTTGGGAAACATAATTGTCAGTATTTAAATGAGATTAAATGAGATTAAACGACGACACTTGAGTCAGTTCAGACTTGGCTCAGTTTACCTCTCTGCTCTTTATCACTTCAGCAGTTTAACTGGCAGAAAATAAAAGAATGGGCCAATTAGCGCTGCCATTTTTCACCCTGCTAATCATCTCTGCTCCTCCTCACATTTACACTAACTCCCCTGTCTCTCCTTAAATCCTCTTTAATCTGTTTCCCGTTAGCTCGTTAATTTCCCCGTGTGTTTTCCTGCTTTAGAGCGAATGAAAAGAGAGTGAAGCAATGTTTGTGTTTGTGGATGAGGACGTGATCCAGAGTGTGTGGTCTGAGCAGGAAGGTTCCACTTTGACAAACGTCCAGGTGTCGTTAGCGGAACCGCGGCTAACGACGGCTAACGACAGCAGGTCAGCGAGGGAAGGAAGCTCAGGCATCATCATCATCATCATCATCCTCCTTCTTCCTGCTCTCCATCGTCTAATGGAATAATGAGATCATTACAACAGTAATTGCTCTGATTCTCCTTTTCTTCTCCTTCTGCTTTTGACATCTGCAGAAATGAGCAAAGTGAAAGAGGGCAACGCCACGCCCTGAGTTTGAGCCTGAGTTTGAGCCTGAGTTTGAGCCTGAGTTTGAGTTTGAGCCAGAGTTTGAGCCTGAGCCAGAGTTTGAGCCTGAGCCAGAGTTTGAGCCTAAGTTTGAGCCTGAGTCTGAGTGTCTGAGCCTGAGTTTGAGTTTGAGTTTGAGCCTGAGCCTGAGCCTGAGCCTGAGCCTGAGCCTGAGCCTGAGCCTGAGCCTGAGCCTGAGCCTGAGTGTCTGAGTGTCTGAGTGTCTGAGTGTCTGAGTTTGAGCCTAGGCCTGAGTGTCTGAGCCTGAGTTTGAGCCTGAGTTTGAGCCTGTCTGAGCCCAAGTCTCAGCCTGAGCCCGAGTGTCTGAGTTTGAGCCTGAGTTTGAGCCTAAGCCTGAGTGTCTGAGCCAGAATGTCTGACCCTGAGTTTGAGTTTGAGTTCGAGTTTGAGTTTGAGCCTGAGCCTGAGCCTGAGCCTGAGCCTGAGCCTGAGTTTGAGCCTGTCTGAGCCCAAGTCTGAGCCTGAGCCTGAGTTTGAGCCTGAGTCTGAGCCTGAGTCTGAGTCTGAGTCTGAGCCTGAGCCTGAGCCTGAGTTTGAGCCTGAGTTTGATCCTGAGCCTGAGTTTGAGCCTGTCTGAACCCAAGTGTTTGAGCCTGAGTTTGAGCCTGAGCCTGAGCCTGAGTGTCTGAGCCCAAGCATCTGAGCCTAAGCCTGAGTCTGAGCCTGAGCCTAAATGTGTCTGGACCAGTCGTTTGCATTTGTCAAAATAAATCGTGGTGTGTAGAGTAGCTCAGAGTGATGTTAGGGTTGATTCATGGACCAATCAGAGAGGCCGACACACTTCCTCTCTCTCCTCTCTTTGTCTTTTTGAGCCGTGACCGTGTTCAAATGTTTAAGTGTGACTGGATCCATGGGCTGAGTCACCTTCCTACAAGACTACACCCAGCTCTGATTGCTTTTACAGTGTGTTAACAAGCGTGTGTGTGTGTGTGTGTGTGTGTGTGTTAGTCACAGAAATAGCTGCCAGCACATCAGCCTCCTTTGAGCTCATCACCGGATACTTCAGAGAACCAGAGATGAGATGAGATTAGGGATTTGGTTTGTCGAGAAGCCGTCAGATTGAATCGACACAACGCGTTTAGGCTGTGTGTTTTCATGTGTGTGTGTGTGTGTGTGTTTTCATGTGTGTGTGTGTGCGTTTGACTCTCACCACCACGCCTTTGGCCAATCATGCAAATATTTGCTTTATTCATTTCCCTCCTCATTCCCCAGGACACACACCCACACACACACACACACATGCATGTGCACACACACACACACACACACACACATATACATACACAGCACATGCATGTGCACACATTATACCAGAGGTGGTGATGGTGACTTTTAGTAAACAAGCTTTTGTATTTGTGTTTGTTCTCACAGACACGCTCACACACACGCTCACACACACACAAACACACACCCCCACACACACACACACACTCAAAGCTCAACAGTTCCACTGAAGTGTGTTTTCCTGCAGAAGAAGAGATTCTGTGATGTTTGTGAATCACTTTTTATTCACATGTTTAAATCTATTAGAACAAATGTTGCTGTTTTATTTTCTGCAAACCTCAGAGTGTGTGAGTTTGACACCAAAGTTAAAATTAGATCATTTTTCTGACGCAAAACTTGCAAAACGCAAGATATTTATTTTCTTTTTACGCAAAAAAAATTTGACACATTTACCCAGAAACGAGGCTCATTTTACTTTCTTGTTTGCAGTTCTTTGTGTTTTTGCTCTAATCGTTGTGTTTTAAGGCTGTTATGAGGACAGACTGCTGCGTCCACAAGGAAAATCTTGATTTTGTCCGTTAAACAACAGACTGACGTCAAATATCTTGATGTTCATTTTGTTTCCTGCAGTTTCGTCGATGTGTCAGAACAAATGTGTGATTTCTAAATATAAAGACAAGTTAAAAACATGTTCGTATTACATGTAGCACAAGAGGACAGAATGGATTTGTCTTCTGCTGATGGTCATGTGATATTATGTGTGTGTGTGTGTGTGTGCGTGACATCCTCACGTCGTCCTCCGTCTGCAGGATGAAGCAGAATCTGTGTCTGCAGAGCAAAGGTCACTGAGATCAAAGTGTTTTTGAAGCTGTATTATTAACTGTTTTTGTCAGGCCGGCGGCCATTTTAGACCAAAACAACAACAAAAAACACATTTTAATCAATAGGTGGAATGTGTTTTGTTTTGTGGTAACTGTCAGTCTTTAGTGAGGAGGCAGAGATCAAACCTCAGACCTGGAGAATAGACGACTGTCTGTCTCACAGTTTTGGCCTTTGTTTACGTCTAAATGTACGAGGGGATCTTGTTAATGCTGTGTCCACATATTAATAATAATAATAATAATAATAATAATAATATGTCTCACAGTTTTCAGCCATGTTTTCAGCAGCGTTGACGGTGCAGTCGACTCTTCTGTCGATATCTCACACAAACACACTTTAAAAAATCCCAACTATGGCTTTAAGCCCAGCAGAGCCCTGTTAGAGTTAATGAGCTATTGATTTGATGGGGGCCGAGTGAAGGGGCCCCGTTCTAAAGGCTTTGGTCATGCTAAATTATTAATGCTGATGCTGGGGCTAAATATAGCTCAGGTCCAGTGGTCACAAGGAGGAAGTCAAAAGCCAAGTTAGTCCTTCACTGCTGCTCTGATTGATTCTCTGATCTGTGTTCAGTTCCTTTATCAACGACACTGGAAATGAGAGGAGCTGTTTTTAAACATTTAAACGTGTGTGTGAGTCTGTGTGTGTGTGTGTTATGGATGAATTTTTGATCAGCTCTGTTGCTCTCGACACACAAAGTAAAGCAAAGCGAGGATTTTCCTCCTGCCGTTCCCCATGTTGTGTTTGTCACATTTCCCTGTTGTCGTGTCCACACTGAGCCGAGCTGCAGCGACAAACCCCCAAAGATGAGTTTAACTCAGATGTGTTCAGGATCTGCAGTGGCTCCTCAGACTGTATCAGGGTCTGCAGTGGCTCCTCAGACTGTATCAGGGTCTGCAGTGGCTCCTCAGACTGTATCAGGGTCTGCAGTGGCTCCTCAGACTGTATCAGGGTCTGCAGTGGCTCCTCAGACTGTATCAGGGTCTGCAGTGGTCTGTATCCACTGAATCCATGATGGACCAGACCATGTGAAGTCAGATCTGACTGAACATGGTCCAGAGTATGAGGAATAAAAGGCTGTTTGTGTTAGTCAGGAATGGAAGTGATCACTGTGACACTGGAGTCAAGTTTAGAGAAGACGTTTACATTTTTAAATAAACACATTATTTAAAATAAAATAAAATAATATCATATATGTTGAACTTTTTTATATTGATAAAATATAAAAAAAGGCTTGCGTGCTAGGGTAAGTTTAGAGAAGAAAAATGACAGGGATTTGTGATCAGGTTATTATCATAAGATCTAAGAGTGGCTTTACATTTTTAAATAAACTAAACTAAAATATACAATATATATTGAGCGTTTATTTATATTAATACAGAATAATTGATTAGAAAATGATATTGCAATAATGATAATGAAACGATGGGTCCATAATAGTGTTTTAAAATCATAACTGACAATGTGTTGTTTTGTTCATTTCAAGACACACAAAAAAAACTGAATCAACACAAAGTAAAACAACCTTTATTTATTTTTTTACCCTGTTATTTGATTATTGGATGATTTGCTGTCAGTGTAATAACCCAGAATAAAGCATCCTCAGTGTGGTGTTGACAGACAGTGAAAACATCAGAATATCATGTCCTCTCTCCTAATGACTGCACTTCTGTCCTCTCGTCCTCTACATAACTGCGTTTGTCCTCGGGCTAAAGTTGGACAGACTGACGTTTGCTTATGACACGTGTCACATCGCTGTGAGTCCATCATCAGCGTCAGTCACAGCCTCGTCCTCTTCCTCGTCCTCTGTCGTCACTCACAATAATCACCTCTGTTCATTCTCCACATTAATGTATATTTAAAGCAAGCAGGCTTCATTTGTCAGGTGTGTGTGTGTGTGTGTGTGTGTGTGTGTGTGTGTGTCTGCACATGTTTACATAATAATCTAACTTTATTATTTAAATCATGTTTTCAGCCTCATTCATTCATGTGTTTGCACAGCAGTGTCACACTTTGTGTTGTTTGTCCTCTCTGACACATGTGGATTAGCTCCATGTCTTGTGATTCGCTTCATGCAAGTATTTGTGTGTGTGCGTGCATGCATGTGTGTGTGCATGTGCGTGCATGTGTGTGTGTGCATGTGTGTGCGTGTGTGTGAGTGTCTTAAGTTTATGTCACGTTGCTCTGAGCTCTGCTGCTGGACTCTGTGAAGTGAAACGAAGTGACACAATGGTGGTTTCAGAGACTGGGGCAGTGTGTGTGTGTGTGTGTGTGTGTGTGTGTGTGTGTGTGTGATGCACATTTTTGCGTAACACAGCAAGAGAATCCCAGATGCCTCACTGTAACACTGTACAGTAAACCTCTCTCTCTCTCTCTCTTCACTCACTGACCTACATTTCTGCAGCTTTCACTCTTCTTCTTCTTCTTCTTTTTGCCTGTGGCTTCAGAGACTTTAACACCATCATCATCATCATCATCATCATCATCATGGTCTCATTCAGCCAGTCACATCCTCGACCTCTCTCTCGTCCAATTGTATCACCAGGAAAGCACTCAGTAAGAGACGGAGGAGGAGCTCTACTCACGCAGCTGTAACATGAAACAAGAGTGTAAAATAATAGAGATGTGATTCTTTGTGTAGTTCACGATTCCATTCAAAATTGAATCTCGATTCAAAAATTGATGCGATGCATAGTGTTAAGGCAAATGATGGCATCAAAACAATAGAGTTTGTATAAGATAATGTGATAATGTGATCACACAAAGGCAAACTTAAGACAAAAGTTAACATTTATTCATTCAAAACACAAATAAAAACTTACTTACTGTACAACAAAAATAACTTGCAATAACTTTTTCTCCCAGAAGTTACAAAAATAAAATGATTTTTGAAGTTCATGAATCGATTCAGAATTGTGGACGATTAGATTTGTGATTCTTTTGTGAATCGATTCCCCCCGACACTGTAAAATAAGTGTGAAATTGTCATTTTTCTACTGCGTTCTCTGTTACATGAGGTTCACAGTGAGAGGGTGAAAGGTCAAAGGTCATTAGAGTCATTTTTAAATATTACCTCTCCTCTCTGAACACACACATCCACCTGCAAAAGATGCAAAGATTTAAGAGTGAAAATCTGTTTATGTTTAACGCTCAGTGATGAATTCTTACACCACACACACACACACACACACACACACACACACACACACACACACACACACACACACACACACACACACACACACACACACACACCTAATTACCCCCCCCCCCTTGTGTTTCTATATGAACACATGAATCCGGACGTCAGGAGAAAGAATTGAAGCTTTTGAAAATTCTTTGAAGCTTCACCAGCTTCTTTTTCCTTCTTGTTATCAAAGCTGTCTTTGTCTTTGTAGGCCACATGAATGTGTGTGTGTGTGTGTGCAGGTTTCACTGTGTGTGTGTGTGTGTGTGTGTGTGTGTTCCACCATATACCATACTATAGTGATTTGTGAAGCGAGGACAGTGGGTGATAAAGGTGGGGGTTTGTTGCCGCCTGTCAAAAAAGCTTGATACGTTTAGCTTTAGCTGATTTAAATCTGTTATTTGTTCCACTTTTGTCCACTTGTTAAAGGTTTAAAATGTGAGGTTATTTTAAAAAAAGTGCATGTTCTTCACTTGCCCTTTAACAATGTTCACGACTATGATTTAGTTCCTCACATGTAGATGATTCACCTCAGGGCACAACAAAAATCTAAAATATACACAGAACGTCCTTGTTTTTCTGCATGGCCTTGTTTTACAAAGTGTGTGTGTGTGTGTGTGTGTGTGTGCTAGAATGTGTAGGATGACACACTTTCATTTGTTCCTAGCATCCTTTAGCCTCTCATACCCATTCAAACTCACGAGCACACAGCGCCCGGAATCAAACCCTCGACCTTCCAGTTTAAAAGACGCCTCGAGCTCCCGCTCGTCCACCGTCGTATACGTGACCACGCACTCGAGCTCTTTAACGCGTCAACGGCGTTTAACGGCATCAGCGTTTACGCACGGCGCGTCTCCACGACGACTGACCGGAAAAAGACGCGCGTGACGTCATGTTTACGTAAAAAAATTAGTCTCTAAAGTAACTCTAACCTTTAAAAACAGACACACACATACACAGTACACATTTGTTAGAGCTGCTCTTTTCCTTTAATAAACAGACCGCTCCAGTTCCACTGTAGGCTAACGTTAACGGAGCTAAAAGGAGCTAATGCAGCTAACGGAGCTAACTGGTAAACGGTGCCTGGACTCCGGTGTCGCGGCACGTAAACGTGACGTCACGCGCGTCTTTTTCCAGTCAGTCGTCATGGAAACGTGTCAAGTGTTAAGCTATTGCACAGCGCTAACCCTAAACCTTCACAAATCAACTAAATGAACTCAAATATAAATGCAAACCCACGTGAACCTTAAAGCTGCAGTACGCAGGATGAGGAAAACTCTTTCACTGAGCAGCAAAGACAAAGTCATCTCATAAATGACACATTAGAGCTGCAACTAACAATTATTTTCGAAATCAATTAATCTGTCGATTATTTTCTCGATTCATTGATGAATCATTTGGTCCATAAAATGTCGTTGATCAGTGTTTGTCAAACCAGGAAATGATGATGTTCTCGAAAGTCTTGTTTTTAATAATTTCTTTGTTTATTTGGAGCAAAGAAACAAAGACAATATTCACATCTAAGAAGCTGAAACAATCAGAAATCTGGTTTTAATCATGAAAAAAGCTTCAAAACGCTTATCGATTATCAAAATAGTTGGCGATTAATTTAGTAATCGATTAATAATAGATTCATCGTTGAATCGTTTCACTTCTACAATATTCACACATTAACACACATTAACATGTCATCTGTCCTGTTTATTGTTAGACGTTTATTTCCTTGCTGTTGCTGCAGCGTTCCGTCGCTCCAGGATCTACATTTCCACGGACGATTTTCTCAATGAATCGATCGTCGTGTCTCGGTCAGACTGTTCAGAGTTGGACGACTGAAGGTCAAAGAACGTCAGAGTCTTTAGAAGTGGACGGTTGTGTAGCGAGTGTGTCGGTGTGTGTCGGTGTGTGTCAGTGTGTGTCGGAGGCTGTGGAGAGGTCAACTGTAATCATTCTATAAGAAAGTGATTTGTTTCTGTTGAAAACACACAGACATTGACCCTGGAAACACCTGAAGGAGCTGTGTGTGTGTGTGTGTGTGTGTGTCTGTGTGTGTGTCTGTGTGTGTTCTGTTAACACACACACAGACACACACACATGCAGATTGGCTGACATACTGTAGGTGTGTGTGTGCTCGTGTGTCTTTGTCTCTGTTTCTGTCTGCCTTCATTTCCATTTAATATAGGATGAGGGGGTGGGGTGTGTGTGTGTGTGTGTGTGAGGGGGGGGGGGATGGGGGGGGGGGGTGGAGTCCAGGTTGAAAAGTGCGATATGTATTTATGTTTCTCTGTATGCCGTTGCTAAGCAACAGCGAGAACGAGGGATATTTACAGTTAATAAAAACTGAGTGACATTAGCTCTGGTATTAGGTAAAGAGTCGCAGTGCTTTAAGATCAGAGGAGGAAGATGAGAGTGTGTGTGTGTGTGTGTGTGTGTCTGATGTGTCTGGTGTGTGTGTGTGTGTGTGTGTGTGTGTGTGTGTGTGTGTGTGTGTGTGTGTGTGTGTGTGCGTGTGTGTACATTATAATTGCTCGCTCAGGCTCGTCTTTGTTGGTTTTTCTGTGCGTTTGTTTCTTGTTTGTCCAAAAAGCCTGTGCATTAGCTTTGGCCTTGTCTATTATATCTGTGTGTGTGTGTGTGTGTGTGTCGCAGTGGCGCTTGTGCTAACACACACACACACACACACACTGAATGTTTGTGTTTAAATAATGAGCTTCCATCCATGCCATTGTCTGAATGTATGCACCATGTGTGTGTGTGTGTGTGTGTGTGTGTGTGTGTGTGTGTGTGTGTGTGTGTGTGTGTGTGTGTGTGCGTGCGTGTGCGCGCCGGTTCATTTTTGTTATTGTACCAACATGAGGTTTTAAAAAGTGTTCGACCTGCTTTGTGCAGACATATCTGTATATACTGTATATTTACTGTATATATAACAATGTATACATATGGTATATATATGTTCTCTTGTCTGTCTGTGTGTGTGTGTGTGTGTGAGACACCGGTTAATTTTTATCGTCACTTTTTAAATCATGAGGTTTTAAAAAGTGTTCGACCTGCTTTGTGTAGACATGTCTGTATATATGTGTGTATATATATGTATAAATGTATATATGTTATATACATGTTGTCTTTTGTGTGTGTGTGTGTGTGTGTGTGGCTGCTGGATGAAAACAATGGAGTGTGTGCATCAGTTAAATCTTCCCCACGGGGGAGGGGAAGCTTTTTCATTTATGTTCCTCGTGCTCATGAAGATATAAACTAAAGATTCAGACGTCCTTTCAAATTATATTCTGCTCTGAATGTGTTATTTTGACAAATATAACCATGTAATTATATTTTTTTTTAGTTTTTTCTACATATATATTTCATGTCATATATTTCCTCCCTATGGTCACATGTGTTGTGGTCTTAAACACAGCGTCACAGTGTGTTAATAAGAACATGTTCTCTGTTTCTCCACAGGCTTTGAAAGCATCTTGGAAGGTTTGTTTGGGCCAGGACTAGTCAAAGATATCACAGTATTCCAAGGTAAATATGCACTAAGATAACACACACACACACACACACACACACACATAAATATATACACATATATAGTCACATTGAGTGACTGCAGCTGCTCGGAGCTCATTCACGGTCAAAGCAGCGTGACCAACACAAACCAGTTGCTCTGCTATCGTGTGTTTTAACAAAGGTGAAGGTCGTGATGACGTCACAGCTGATCCTCACAGATTAACAACAAACACACTCACCGTTGTAAAAAATCGTATATTTCGTTCTTCGCGTCTCACGGCGTCAGATTAAGCTCCGGTCCAACGTCCACGGTGAAGAGTTTGAGATTTTAAAGACTGAATCTAAATAGATTCAAACCTCTGCGAGATAAGTTTACGGCGTCTAAAACGACCGTCTTCAGCGTCACCTGGACGTCAAACACACAAAGACGCTGTGACAGGATGAATCATGTCTTCACCTGTGACTGTGACACTGACGCTGTGTTCACACTGACGTCTGAATAAGAACAAAAATCACCTTATCTTATTATTATTTAACAATATCTTATTTAACAATAGTCAAACAGGAGTCAATCAGAAGAGTGAGCTGCTGCTACAGGAACCTGAATTAAAGACACTGGAGTGTTTCTATGGAGGCCCAGTAGGGACATGATGAGGAAGTGAATTTGGGAAAAGTAAAAATGTTCAATCGCAAGATTCCACAAAAGTGCAGAATTCACACGATGAATTCATTCAAAAATGAAATAAATCAGTGTTTCCTTTCAGAGCGCTGATTTTATTTGTGTGTGTGTGTGTGTTTGTGTGTGTGTGCGTGTGTGTGTGTTTGTGTTGACCTAAATAGATGTAAGATAACAAAAGCACATCTCTGCTTCTTTTCTCTTTTCCACGACAAATTCCACGACTCTCTCTATGTTTGTTTTAGTTTAAATGTTTTCAGCCAAGAAAAAGGGACAGTTTATTTCCCACTTAAATATATATATATATATTTATATATATATTATTTATTGATAAAAAATAAATAGATTAAAATGATAAGTGTTATAGCAGAATTTTAACCATATTTATGGTCCGTTTCATTGTTTCTAACACATATAAATGTCCTTCAATTAAGCCTAAATAAAACAGATATTATCTGAAATGAAAGTCAGATCAGTGTTTTAAATCCAGATGACATGTTTGTTTTGTATTTATTGTCCCTTTATATCCACATTATCTCATAAATACTGAACTCTGTATATCACACAGAAATCTAGATGTGATGATGTTTCTCAGCTCAGGGTCAAACTCACCTAAACACCAGCTCCTCCTCCTCCTCCTCCTCCTCCTCCTCCTCCTCCTCCCATCTCAGATAAAAGGAGGTCAACATGGCGTCCTGGAGTCATGTGACCCCCTCCCCCACCAACTTAAGGCATTTTTAGAATATTTCCAATATTTCCACTCATACTTCACACTTCATGCACACGGTGGACACACACACACACACACACGCACACACACACACACACACACACACACACAAAAACACACACACGCACACACACTTTGACAGAAAAACTAAAATGTGTGTTTGATAAATCATGAATCATAAATCATCAGCCTGCAGTAGCTGCTCTCATCGCTCTACACATCACTGAGTAGTGATTTCCAATATTTCCCAGAATTCCACTCAAGAGACGCGGCACAATATTGTTGATCGAGCTGTCGGAGAATGAGCCGTTATGTGCAGTTAAGATAATATCTGTATTATATATATATAATAACATGTGTGGATATAAAGCTGCTTTATCTCTAAAGAAGTGATGTTTTAAACACAGTTTTTCTGATTCCATGCATTTCTTTTAATAGTTATTTATAAAATGTTAAATGTATAATATCTAGTCTATTTCTAATGTATTCAGTATAACAGATATGATGAATATTTGAAGATTTGTGACTTTGATGCAGCAGAGTGAACAGTTTACAAAGTGTCACACACTTCATTCACACTCTGAAATAACATGAAATAACTATTTAACCTCAACCATTCACTGAATTACAGAATTTTACAATTTAATAAAAACAAAAATACAATAAAACTAAATAGAATAAACAGAGCCTCATTATTCAGGTTTCTGTAAATATGAAAGAAAGAAAATGTTTCTTGTTGTTTTTCACCAGAGTTAGAGAAAACATGTTGCTATGGAAACAATGAGCTGAAGAAATAAGTGCATGGAAATGCACAAATGCAGCCAGTTAAAGATTCATGTAAACACACGCACACGCACACACGCACAAACACACACACACACAGCTAATTGGCGTCTTCTCAGGGATATTGTGATATCGTAGGTGTCTCGACCGCAGGGTTCAAGCACGGCTGACCTTTGACCTTTTCATTAGAGCGAGAGGAAGAGATAAAATAGACTGTGACACCATGGGACAACACACACACACACACACACACACAGTCACAGTAGTGTAGGTTGTGTCTGAACAGCAGCTCTATAACCTCATCAGATTTGTAATAAAAATAATAATAATAATAACAATAATAACAGCAGTGATCTTAAAGGCAGATTATTATCTTCTTACTTTACCTCAGTGTAAAAAGAACAATGATCACAGCTGTGGTTAAAATAATTATGAGAGAATTATCTGCTGATATCACGACGCATGGATTTAAACGCCTTTTTTCTTTTTAGTCCAAGTTTCTCCTGGATTATATTTAAGTTTTAAGTGATATGTGTATAATATATGTGTATGTGTATATATATATATATATATATATATATATTCTCAGCAGGGTCAGAGTTGTGGTTGAAATGCAAACATCTCTGTGCGTTGACCTCGTTGACCCTGAGCTGTGCTCACTGTCACTGAGGATCAGTCCTGACTGAACCTGCTTCCTGTTTTTCTAACACAGATTGTGAACCAGAGGAAGTCTCTGACTGGTCCTTGGACGACGACTGTCTCTTCTGCTGCTTAAGACCTGAAAGAGTCAAGGTGAGAGAGAGAGAGAGAGAGAGAGAGAGAGAGAGAGAGAGAGAGAGAGAGAGAGAGAGAGAGAGAGAGAGAGAGAGAGAGAGAGAGAGAGAGAGAGAGAGAGAGAGAGAGAGAGAGAGAGACATGGTCTAATACAGGGTTTACTGGAAAACAACAGAACAACTGGGTTTAAAGTACATACAGTATATATATATATATATATATATATATATATATATGGTACTATACACAACAACAATGAGGCTTCACAACAACATTCATAAAGCTCCTCAACCAAATTCAACAAAACAAAACACAACACCCCCCCACACACACACACACACACACCCTTGTGTTTTTCAACCATCACAGGCTTGACCTCAATTTATGAAAGGAATGTGCCATAATGATTTGGAGGTGTGTGTGTGTGTGTTTGGGGGGGGGGGGCATGTTTTCCTCCGTGGTTAAAAAAGTGATTGCAGCAGAATAATAATGAATTTATCGTTAAACTTTAACATAGATGTTCATTTGCATATGTGCATGTTGGTTTTTATGTGGGAGACGTTGCTGTGTGTCAATAACTCTGTTCTAATCACCAGCACAGAGACACAATCAGCTTTTCCAAACAACAACAACAACAACAACAACAACAACAGAGACAATAATCAGTTATTGTTTTATTCCATAGAAACGAGCACAGTTCAAAGTGTTTCTCAAGTGACAAGAAGACAGAAACACAACGTTCAGCTTGGATTTGAATGGAGTTCAATGAGTAAATGTAAATAAATGATTGTAATAATGATTAAATCTTTGATATAAACATGGACAAAAACCTTAAAATGATCAGAATCAGAATCAATGAAGAAAATACAGAGTTGAGCTCAATTCTTTTCACTAACATTTACTGAAACTCTCTTTAATTGATCATAAAGTCACTCAAACTCATGATGATAAAAAATAGTTTAAATTAATTGATTAAAGATGAATTAACATGCCGCATCGAAACAGATTTAAATAACAATGTCGTCGCTGTCACTCAAACCGTTGCGTGAAACAGTTTTTTGGGATGTTTCCCGTCCTCGTCTTTATTTCTGGAGTGTGATGGTTCAGAAGTGAACGGGGGGTAAAACCAAGGAGGGAAGGAAGTAGGAGGGAGGAGGGAGGAGGGAGGAGGGAGGGAGCATCCTTCCCTCTGCACACAGACTTGTTTTTGGACTTGACCTCTGTGTGACCTCCAGGTCGACCATCTGTCCCCCCCCCCCCCCCCCCACTGCCTCCATCTGTCGCTGTGTGTCTGTCTTTACTCTGGTGTTAATAAAACCACAGAAACCACGTCATCACAGAGAGGAAAAACATCTCCATCATATCAATGAAGATTAGAGCAGATCTGCTCTGATTGGTCAATAATGATGTGTTTGCTAATGAAGGTGAATTTTGAAGCAGACTTAATTATATTCCTCTGATCGGTCAATACAATTTTCATCTTTTATTAATCTGTCAGGGCTTGAAGGCTTTTCTCTCTTTCCCTGTTATTATCAGAGTCTGCTGGTTGGTCAAATGCCAGAGGAGCTTCAGAAGGTTCAGGAGGTTCAGGAGGTTCAGGGGGTTCAGGAGTGTTAGGAGGTTCAGGAGGTTCAGGAGGTTCAGGAGGTTCAGGAGGTTCAGGGGGTTCAGGAGTGTTAGGAGGTTCAGGAGGGTTAGGAGGTTCAGGAGGTTCAGGAGTGTTAGGAGGTTGAGGAGGGTTAGGAGGTTCAGGAGGTTCAGGAGGTTCAGGAGGTTCAGGAGGTTCAGGGGGTTCAGGAGTGTTAGGAGGTTCAGGAGGGTTAGGAGGTTCAGGAGGTTCAGGAGCTTCAGGAGATTCAGGAGGGTCATGAGGTACAAGTGCTTCAATCGCTTCAGGAGGGTTAGGAGGTTCAGGATCTTCAGGAATTACAGGAGGGTAAGGAGGCTTCAGGAGCTTAAGGAGCTTAAGGAGGTTCAGGAGCTTCAGGAGGTTCAGGAGGCTTCAGGAGGTTCAGGAGGTTCAGGGGGTTCAGGAGTGTTAGGAGGTTCAGGAGGGTTAGGAGGTTCAGGAGGTTCAGGGGGTTCAGGAGTGTTAGGAGGTTCAGGAGGTTCAGGAGGGTTAGGAGGTTCAGGAGGGTTAGGAGGTTCAGGAGCTTCAGGAGCTTCAGGAGATTCAGGAGGGTCATGAGGTACAGGTGCTTCAATCGCTTCAGGAGGGTTAGGAGGTTCAGGATCTTCAGGAATTACAGGAGGGTAAGGAGGCTTCAGGAGCTTAAGGAGGTTCAGGAGGTTCAGGAGCTTCAGGAGGTTCAGGAGGCTTCAGGAGGTTCAGAAGCTTCAGGAGATTCAGTAGCTTCAGGAGGCCCAGGAGCTTCATGAGCTCCAGGAGTTTCAGGAACTTCAGGAGGGTTAGGAGGTTCAGGAGCTTCAGGAGCTTCAGGAGGTTCATGAGGTACAGGTGCTTCAATCGCTTCAGGAGGGTTAGGAGGTTCAGGGGGTTCAGGAACTTCAGGAATTACAGGAGAGTAAGGAGGTTCATGAGGTTCATGAGGTACAGGAGCTTCAGGAGCTTCAGGAACAGGAGCTTTTACCCTGACATTATATATCTGTGATTATATTCTACACATGTGGCTGCGTTACAGCGCCACATACAGGCCTGACATGTGTACTACAGCCTTAAGAGGGATTTGGGTTTGAGACTAAACGGCAATTAAAGCTGCGCGGAATAGAAAGATGGCTGCCGTCGTACAAACACCGTTAATTACACTTCTGACATGTTTGTTTGACGGTGAATGAGTGACATGGAGACGCTTCGCTGTGCTGTTGTTATTCACTGTATCTCTGTAGCGATGACAAGTCCACGTTTGTGATTCAGATTTCTACCAATTCTGACTTTATGCAATTAAAGATGTGAGGTTTTCTTAAATAAGCCTGAATCCTTGTGTATCAGGACTGTTTCCTCTGGTCTCTGTGTTGTACGTGAAGATTAAAATCATGGACATCAGTTAGCGACAGATTCACCACAATCTTTACAGTTTCACAAGACAATGACAACCTTTAATGAAGTCATCAACGGCTCTAATTATTATACGGCTGTTACTAATCTGCACTAATGAATATGGCTGTTATTTTTAAATCATCTGCATTTATAATGGGATTGTATTTACTGAAATGATCAGACTGTGTTGACACCAGAGATGAAATTAATCATCGATGAATCAGTTTGAAGCTTTTTTTCATGATTAAAACCAGATTCTGCTTGTTTCAGCTTCTTAAATGTGAATATTGTCTTCGTTTCTTTGCTCCACATGAACAAAGAAATCATTGAAGATTAGAGTTTTTATGGACCAAACCATTCATCGATTGTGAAAATAACGGTTAGCTTCAGCTCGAGTTGCCACCACGAGATGTTCCACAATGAGCACAGTCAGAGAACGGAGATCATCTGCATGTTCCTGCACTTTTATTTCACGGAAGAAGATGTAAACACCTGTGTGTGTGTGTGTGTTTGTCTCTGCAGGAGCAAAGTGCAGAGAAGGTTGGCTGCAGCCAGGAACCTGAGTCTGAGAGTGAAGACCTGAAACCAGAGAGGATCACACGGCTGGAGAGACAGGCCCAAGACTTCCTCAATGCTGTGTTCCACAGGAAAGGTAGAACACACACACACACACACACACACACACACACACACACATTCTTGTACTTGCTGCATACTGAGGACCAGCATTTCCACTTTATAAATCAACACAATTACAAATATCTACTTCATGAACGACATCTACAAGGAACTACTGTTTGCAGTACCATAAAATGTCTGCAGGTGGAGCCCCAGAGCAAAAAGGGCTGGAAAACTTTTTCGATTTTATTATATTTTTTTAATTTTTGGTCCAAAATTTTACAAAAACGTCATACTATACTATGTCTTCCGAAATTTGAAAAAAAAATTGACCCAAAATTTGAAAAAGAAAGTTGACACAAAATTTGAAACTAATTTTTTACCCAAAATTTGAAAAAAAAAAATTTGACCCAAAATATTTGGTCCAACATTTGACAAAAACGTCATTCTATACTATGTCGTCCAAAATTTGAGAAAAAAATTTGACCCAAAATGTTTGGTCCAAAATTTAACAAAAAAAAAATTGGATCCAAAATTTAACAAAAAAAAAATTGGATCCAACATTTGAAAAAAAAATTTGGTCCAAAATTTGAAAAAAAAAAATTTGGTCCAAAATTTGAAGAAAAAAAAATTTGGTCCAAAATTTGAAAAAAAAAAATTTGGTCCAAAATTTGAAAAAAACAAATTTGGTCCAAAATTTGAAAAAATAATTTTGGTCCAAAATTTGAAAAAAAAATTTGGTCCAAAATTTGAAAACAAAAAATTGGTCCAAAATTTGAAAAAAAAATTTGGTCCAAAATTTGAAAAAAAAAAATTATGGTCCAAAATTTGAGAAAATTATGGTCCAAAATTTGAGAAAATTATGGTCCAAAATTTGAGAAATCACTTCCTGAGGAAGTGATTTCAATGAAAACAAAGTGAGGACCGGCCAAAATTTCCTCACTTTGTTGGTTAAAAACCCTCACTGGTCCTCAGTATGCCGCAAGTACAAGAACACACACACACACACACACATGTACCCACGCACGCACACACACACAGTTGTTAGCTCATTAGCACATCCCCTCTGGTCATGAATAACTTGAGTGTATTTCAAACAGGTTAAGCCAGAAAATTTGGTTAATCCCCATGAGAAATCAAAACCATTTTAATGTAATGTGACACCTATAGTGAAGCTCACTATGTCACAATGTTCAGAATTACATTTCATTATTTTCCATATGTGCTGGAGTCCAACGCTGACCAATTAAAGCTCAGGGAAAGTCTTTTAAAATCAGGAAAATGACCAAATTTATCATCATATGGCTTTTTCTTTTTCATAATCTACTGAAAATTAAACTTTAACTCTCCTCATGTTGGCTGTTTTAAAGGTTACTGAATTACAGGAGAATAACAGTGAATGTGAATTGTGTGGACGAGGTCAGACACGTTATTATTATTTTTAGGGAAATATCTCTAAAACAAAATGTGGGCTCTGTCTTTCTGCAATATTCTAATTATCAAGGACAGATGGTTAAGAAAGTCTTGCTCTATATGACCTTATATATTATAAAAGAACAGTGTTGATCTTAAATACCATCACTTTGAAATATCTATAGTGTGTTTTATCTAAAATAAATACATAAAGATGAAGCTTTATCACTTCTATGAAGCTTTTAAAGGCAGTTAGACTGAGTCTTTCAGGGTTTCTCATCATCATCATCATGTGAGTCTGTCAAAGACGTTGCTGCCCTGAAGTTCCTGTAGACCTTAAAGTGCTTCACATCTGTGTCAAAGACGATGACCTACTTCTGTGACCTGTGCCAGCAATGACGTGATCACAGCGTGAGGTCGTGTGGGAAACTCTCAGGAAACTTTCTCTCTTTTTTCCCTTCGTATATAATCATCAGATACCTTTGCTGGATTTTTGGAGGGCGGAGACTTTTAAAAATAGAACCAGATTCATCATCTGTGAGAGTCGCCCGTACACAACATCCTCAGGGAAAACGTCGCCGTGCGGGAGACGACGAAAATACACGAGCGCAGCCCAAATTATCAAGGATTAGCTTCCTAAAAGTTGATCGAGGAGGAGGAGGAGGAGGAGGAAGAGGAGGAGGAGGAGGAGGAGGAGGAGGAGGAGGAGGAGGAGGAGGAGGAGGAGAGTGTGATGAGGAGTTAATGACACTCAGGATTAAACTGCAGCAGTTTTACATAATTAGTCACATGAGGATTTGGGCGTAAATGTTGAGCCAAATATAAAAGTGCTGTATGATTAATGCATTCATGCAAAAACATGCAGCGGAAGAGAGAGGGAAGAGAGGGAAGAGAGAGAAGAGAGAGGGAAGAGAGAGGGAAGAGAGAAGAGAGAGGGAAGAGAGAGGGAAGAGAGGGAAGAGAGGGAAGAGAGGGAAGAGAGAGAAGAGAGAGGGAAGAGAGAGAAGAGAGAGGGAAGAGAGAGGGGAGAGAGAGGGAAGAGAGGGAAGAGAGAGGGAAGAGAGAGAAGAGAGAGGGAAGAGAGAGGGGAGAGAGAGGGAAGAGAGGGAAGAGAGGGAAGAGAGGAGGGAGAGAGAGGGAAGAGAGGGAAGAGAGAGAAGAGAGAGGGAAGAGAGAGAAGAGAGAGGGAAGAGAGAGGGGAGAGAGAGGGAAGAGAGGGAAGAGAGGGAAGAGAGAGAAGAGAGAGGGAAGAGAGAAGAGAGAAGAGAGAGAGAAGAGAGAGAGAAGAGAGAGGGAAGAGAGAGGGGAGAGAGAGGGGAGAGAGAGGGAAGAGAGGGAAGAGAGAGGGGAGAGAGGAGGAAGAGAGAGAAGAGAGAGGGAAGAGAGGAGGAAGAGAGAGAAGAGAGAGGGAAGAGAGAAGAGAGAAGAGAGAGAGAAGAGAGAGGGAAGAGGGAAGAGAGAAGAGAGAAGAGAGAGGGAAGAGAGAGAAGAGAGAGGGAAGAGAGAAGAGAGAAGAGAGAGGGAAGAGAGAGAAGAGAGAGGGAAGAGAGAGGGGAGAGAGAGGGAAGAGAGGAGGAAGAGAGAAGAGAGAGGGGAGAGAGGGAAGAGAGAGGGGAGAGAGAGGGAAGAGAGGAGGAAGAGAGAAGAGAGGAGGAAGAGAGAGGGGAGAGAGGGAAGAGAGAGGGAAGAGAGGGAAGAGAGAGAAGAGAGAAGAGAGAGGGAAGAGAGAAGAGAGAAGAGAGAGGGAAGAGAGAAGAGAGAAGAGAGAGGGAAGAAAGGAAGAGGCCACTGATGCTCCTGCATTACGACTTTATTTTAGTTCACTGCAAATGTGCTTTTACTCTATAATAATAATAATAATAACAATAATGATAATAATAATAATAATGAGCAATTTCAATAGGTTCCTCCATCTTTGTGTGCGAGGACCCTCATAATAACAATAATGATAATAACAATAAAAATAACAACACTAATAATAATAATAACAATGACAATAATAACACTAACGATAATAATAGCAATAACGGTAATAATAATAATGACAACGATAATAATAATAATACGAGTAATAATATAATAATAATAACAATAACAATAATAGTAATGACAACAATAATATAACAATAACAATAATAATCATAATAAAAACAAAAACGATAATAATAATAATCATAATAACAACAATGACGATAATAATAATAATCATAATAACAACAATGACGATAAGAACAGTCATAATAATAAGATAATAACAACAACAATAATAATAACAACGATAATAAAAACAACAATAACAATTATATTAAAAATAACAGTAATTTTAATAATAGTGATAATTAAAAATAACAGCAATAATAATAGTAATAATAGCAACAATAAGAACAATAATAATAAAAGTAATAATAATAATAAACAAGTCCTTTTAGCTGGTATTTGTTGTCCTATAGCTTGACTGTTGTGTCACAGCAGATGATAATTCCTGACTTCACACTAACCTTGAGCCTGAGGACAGAGAGATGACGACCAATAGAAACTGTCCAAAATGTGTAGGCGACAGCAAAAAGAGAGAAATGTTCTATAAGGTGGAGACGAGGGTTCATCTTTGAAATTGGACGAGTCTTTGCAAAAAATCAATTATACAAAGGACGCACAAGTACACACACACACACACACACACACACACACACACACACACACACACACACACAGTAAATGAATGTGTGTTTTTCTGTAGGTAGACGTACATAAAAAAAACACTCAACATTTATTTTTAAAGCAGTGGACATGAAATGTATGATGGCTTAATAATAATTATAATAATAATAATATTACTAAAGAAACTCATCTGAATCTAAAGGAAAATGGCAGATTGTAAGAAATAAAAGAAGAACTCTAATAAGGAAACAAATGATTAAAAACAAGAAATAATCTGAACTAATAAAAGTCTGTAGAACAGTTAAAATGAGATGATCTCAGTTTAGGATTAAACTCAGATTATAGTTGTCAGGTTTGAATGTTCTACGTTAATCTCACTTTATTTTGCCGTGACTTTTATTATTTATCTTAATTCTAAATTAGTGAGTCATCTTCATTATTATGGTAACGTATTTTCTTGTTGTCCATAATCTAAGCTCATGTGGATCAGAGTGAGTGGATTCACACAAATAGATTATTCATTTCTTTGCAGGGAGAGATTACAGACAATTTACAAACAAAGACATGAAATTCACTTCCAGTCACGATAGAAATCATGAAGACTCTAATCGTGTCTTTGAAGATTTCACACAAAGCTTTTGTGTTAGAGCTGAAACTAATGATCATTTTCTGGATTAATCGATCAGTGATTCATCCAGAAAATGTCAGAAAATCAGTGATCAGTGAGTCTTGTTTTGTCCACAGAATTATTCAGTCTAATGTTTTCTTTTGTTATTTTAGATGCCGAAGAGTCAGAGAAGTTGGTTTAATGATTAAAAACACATTCAATCAAATTAGTTATCGATCAACAATCAATAAATCGTTGCAGTAAAACAGCACTTCAAAAAAAGTCTGAATTATCTTCAAATCTTGTGGTAAAACCACAGCATCTCTGACATTAATGTGATCCCACAGTCATTTTCCAGAAGAAAAGTCAAAATGTATTAGACTTAAATTAGATTTTCATAGCTGAGCCAAACAAAAACCTCCTTATTTCATTTATTAAGCTCAGGAAATTGGATTAAAGTCACAGATGAACGAAGAGATTTAGATCATATTTGAACAAATTTAATAAATGTTTACAGAGTGAACTGTAAAAGTCGTCGTGTCCTCAGGCCGACGATGATTCTGTTGTTTTTGTCCACGAGAGACGGAGGAAACAGAAGTCTGAACAATCAATGATCGCTGATCAATGATCGCTGATCAATGATCACTGATCAATGCAGCTGAACTCACACAGGACACACTGCTGCAGCTGCAGCTGCTGCTGCTGCTGCTGCTGCTGCTGCTGCTGCTGAAGCTGCTGCTGAAGCTGCTGCTAAAT
Source organism: Microchirus variegatus (assembly GCF_963457635.1). Taxonomy (NCBI): domain Eukaryota; kingdom Metazoa; phylum Chordata; class Actinopteri; order Pleuronectiformes; family Soleidae; genus Microchirus; species Microchirus variegatus. The sequence continues at coordinate 19,008,501 of NC_139824.1, forward strand.
ATAGACGATCAACACTGAGGCTGATTCTATCAAACAGGTTAAGAACACACAGAGACACAGAGTCACTGATGAACTTTAATTAAGTAATTAGTAATAAACACCTCACAATTTTCAAAAGAAACAAAAAATGACAACTGCACTGTATTCTTATTCTTATTATTATAATTATTATTATTATTATTATAATCATAATAATAATTATTATGATTATTAATAATAATAATCATAATAATCATAATAATCATAATCATAATGTTATTATGATTATTATTATATAATAATGATACCTTTATTTGTATAGCACCTTTAAAAGTTTACAAAGTGCTTTTACATTACATAACAATACATACAGCTGTGGCCTAGTGGTTAGGGCTTGGAGCTCGAGACCGGAAGGTAGCCGGTTCAATCCCCGACCAGTCCGCAGCTGAAGTGCTGTTGAGCAAGGCACTTAACCCCCTCACTGCTCCCCGAGCGCCGCTCACTGGCATGGCAGCTCACTGCGCTGGGTTAGCATGTTCTCCACCTCACTGTGTGCTGTGTGTGTTCACTAACTCATTGCAGAATTGAATTTCCCCTTGCGGGACTTAAAGGGTTCTTAATCTTAATACACACATATAAACGTAATTTATACACATTATCTATAATTAAAACAAACATTAAATTGATTTATAGTTATTACAAAGAAAGAGAAATTAAATAAAAAAATTAAAATGATAAAAAGAGATAAAAAGACATTATTATTATTATAATTATTAAATAATAAAACAAAGCCACAGTGAGATAAAATAAGTCACAGCAGAACCTTGTGTTGTGAGTATGTATTATATAAACTATAATATTTAACCTGTGTTATATTGACATGAAGAAATACACACATATACATATATATATACACGTGTAAACTTGTAGTTATACGTGGTTAAAAAATACATCATTATAAAAACTAGAAGTAACTTGAGATGTTATGAAGTCCAGTTATACATGCCTAAGTGTTATATCTTTTCATATCAATTTTAAACAAAAGCATAAAAGTTGTATTGATTTTATTGATCCTTCGTCCTAATTGGCTAATATTAGTGATATTAATCATCACATATCTGTCTCTGTCGTGAACAAAGCATTTAAAGAATTAAACAGGTTCATTTGATAATGTTTGTCACGTTAAAAGGAACATTTCACGTTGTTATTACCCAGGGTGCACTGTGATGTACACACACACACACACACACACACATTCACTTCCTGTTGACTGCGTCCACTCAGGAAGTTTCCACTCTCAGGGGTGGACGTTAAAATTCCCTAAACTAAAAGTGGAAATGTGTTGTTTTAAATAAAGTAAAGTGCAGCTTCCTGAACTCTCAGAGTTCTTTAACACTGGAGAAGCTGTCGTGTGACACAATGGTCGTTTCCTACAACAATCACAGCTCGTTCACTGACTGCAGCCTTTCTTTTCCTGAGAGACTTCACAACATGGCAGCACATGGACACGCAGACATTTACTGACAAACTAATGCATTCTTGGGCTTTTCTACACATTCAAACAACTCTAAAAATCTAGTATAATCTGTATTTCTTCTCAATTTTCATCCAGATCTGATCCAAATAATAAAAAAGAAAGAAGTGATAACTCTTGTTTTAATGGTGTGAGAATATAAACTCTGTAAATTCTGCCTCTTCACCCTCCTCTTCCTCATCTTCTTCTTCTATCTGCCTTTGTTCCTCCTTCTATTCAATTATTTTCTTTGCCGTTGTTGTTTTTCTACAGTTTGTTTTTGTCAATTCAGCTTCTATTATCAGAGATTGACACCAGGAGAATCTCATTATCGTCTTTGTTTTCTTTATTATCAACGGCTGCTTTATTAAAAAGTCAAGTTTATCTGCGGCGTTAATCCAGTCGTAGAGAAGACGTATGTTTGTGTTTGTCTGAGGAAACAAAGAGTTTAAATGTTAACATTCAGGGATAACTGTGTCATGTGTTGTGGAGCAACATCATCATAATAATCCCGTCCAATACCATTAACGGAGGATTAAGAAATCTATCTGAAACAACAGACGGCAGTAGTTTTTAATCTTTTATCATGATTTTTATCATCACAGCTGACAGTGTTTCATGTTTCAAACTCTCGTTGAGACGCATCCTTCAAACCAGAGTCAGATCTTTATTTAATCTGGTTAAAATATATCTAAAATAAAAACAGTTTGTTTTTGTAATTAAATTATAATAATAATCATTATTTTAAACCCAACACAAGAACAGTTTTGGTTTGGAAATATATATAAATCTTCTATATTTTACATTCATAGATGTGAAATGCATGTTAATATTTAATTACCTTTACTGTCTTAAAGGATTATCTAATCTTATCTAATAGTTTTTGCTTGTGTTTCTCCTCTCTCGCTCTCTGCAGCTCACGATGTGTTCAAGTACCAATCAGAGTTAGAATCAGAGTTAGAATCAGAGAGCATGCTGGGAAATCCTGGCTGTAAAATAGCATCACGGTGGAGGATATTGATTCTTTACATCGCAGCGTAATTGTGATTTCTGGATTATAACATCATTATCTTCAGGGTTAGATTATTTGGGGGCTAATGTATTGTTTGTTGGATTTAGGAGAAAAATCCTGCTGTTTATCAGGAGATAAAAGAGTTGTTTCACTGTTGTTGAACTGGGACAACGGCAGATTATTATAGATTAATAACAAACCAGTGTGTTCAGTGTCTCTGTTTTTAACAGTGATTTAATCCACGTACTGTCGTCGCACAGAGTTTGGACGGATTTATAAAACAATGTCTGTGTGAAAAATAGCTTTAAATATCAACATTAATGTAAAGTCTGAAATAGGACAAAACCAATACTGATAAGATTAGAGATTATAAATGATAAATGATAATAGAGTCCTTTAATCGTCCTGCAGAGGGGAAATTTACAGCGTTACAGCAGCAAGACAATAAAGATGAGGAGAATAAATAATAACAAGATATTAACACTGAGACTATATATATATATACATGTATATAATTACTGCCTAATGAGGCTGATAAACAATTTTTGAAACCAATTTTACAAACAAAAACATCTGTTTAAATACCTTTAAAGTTCATCAATACTTTTCTATTTTTACATGATCCCCAGATCTAATATAAAATTTAATGAATAAAATATGTCTTCTAATGCTGAAATGACCCTCTTTTCTCCTCTTTTCTCCTCTTTTCTCAGTCATTTAGATAAATGTTTGGTAAAGGATTGAAATGAGAGAGTTTCCGTCGTCATAGAGCAGAGCCACACTTTATAATTACTTTAATAATTATTATTACCGTTATACAAGAAGATGTCCAGACTGATAATTGTTAAAAATGTCAAATATCAGCCTCTAATAATAAGTCAGGCTGATCATTGGTTGAGCCTCTGAAGTTAAGGAGATTTGTAGAACTATTGTGTAAAAGTGTAGGTATATGCCAAACATAAGCTATAATATACAGTATATATATATATATATAATATCATACTTTTATTAAATACTGCTTCCGAGTGATTTTTGGATTATTTCAGCCAAAGTATAAAGAGGAAGAAGGTTCTCCATAATCACAGCTTATAGAAATGTAATGTAGAAATAAAAACAATAATAATAATTAATAAAAATATTGATGATAAAATGTGTAGAAGGGGTCGTATTATATAAGTTTATCCTTCTTACTACTCCTTATGTTAGACTGTATTTTGTATGTTTAGTTTTTTGGCAACAAAAAAAAAGTTATTCTTATTATGTTATTATTCATTTTTTTCTTCTCATTATTTCTTTTTGTTGTTGTCGTTATCTTCACGTTTGAGCTAAACTAAACTGAACTGATCCAGGATAACCTCTGACCTCTGACCTCTAACCTCTCACCTCATGTCTTCTCTCCTCTGTGTCTTTTCTCTGCAGAACTCCCCAGTTTCTCAGACCCTCACATTCCACTAGTGGCTCGTGAGATCATGCAGCGAATGATCCGCCAGTTCGCTGCCGAATATACCTCAAAAACTACTCAGGACGACCTGCCCCTGCCCAACGGCACCATGAAGGACCAAAGCCTACCGAGAGCGCCGTCTCTGGCTCCGCCCCCCTGCTCCCCGCCCCCAGCGACGACGACGGCGGCGCCCAGCTCCCCTCCGTCGTCTGCCTCCTCCTCCTCGCCGTCCCCGACTCCTGGGCAGAGCCTCAGCCCCTCCCCCGACAACGCTGACACCGCTGCTACCACCTCAGCACCTGCCTGCACCCAGAGTAACGGAGGAGGAGGAGGAGGAGGAGGAGGAGGAGGAGGAGGAGGAGCAGGGGGAGGAGCTACAGCTGCTGCCTCTGCACAGAACCCCGTCCTCAGCAAACTCCTCATGGCCGACCAGGACGGCCCTCTGGACCTGACCGTAAAGAAGAACCAGGTCGACTCAGAGCCCAGTCAGCAAGGTACTGAAGTCTGCTTCCATTTCTAATTCTCTGCAGGATTATTTTAATCTAACACTGAAACCACGAGATTAAAATATGATCCAGAGGTTCAGACAATAAATAAATCATTAGATCACATGATTTTAATATCATTTACCAATAAAGTCCAACAATTAAAGAATGACTTTGGACAAAAGTAATTGCCAGATATTTTTAATTTAAAGGCGCCATATGTAAGAATGTGGCCAAAAACAGTTACTACACTCAAATTCAAAATACCGAGGTCTTAGGTTTGGTTTTCTCTGCCATTGTAGCTCAGACTAGGGATGGGAATTTCACACATTTTTAGAGTGGATTGTCGAGGTCCACGCGGTCTACACTGTACTACTTCATTTTAGGCTCAAAAACATGGCTGTAATGTCCATTATTTACCATCAGAACAGCGGTAATAAATATGAGGGGCAAAAAAAAGGAAAAAAAAGAGAACTCTCCGCTGGAACGCGTGTGTCGTCACTCGCCAGACGACTCAGGGTTTTGAACCTGCGCTCGTTGTCCACCAGAGTGAAGTACAGTGACCCTGACTGGGTGAGATGCCGTCTTCATTTCCGTAGCGCTTGTGTTATGTCCCACACCCCCGTCCTAAACTTAAGCGCAATATGGAAGTAAATCTGTGACATCTGAGTTTGAATTCGAATTTCTAACACTGAATTTTTTTGCATCGAAATTAGACTTTGAATTTTAAAAACCATCAAATTTCAAGCACTGTTTTTTTTTTTGCCATTCATTTTTTTTTTCAACGTTGAAATAAATTCAGTGTAAAAAAATTTGCTGTCTCAAAAAATTCAGTCGCAAAAAAATTCACTTGCAAAAATTCAGTCGCAAAAAATTCACTTGCAAAAACATCGGATTTTTTGCAACTGAATTTTTTGAGACGTCAAATTTTTTTACACTATTTATTTCAGAGTTGAAAAAAAATCAATGGCAAAAAAAAAAACAGTGCTTGAAATTTGATGGTTTTTAAAATTCAAAGTCTAATTTCGATGCAAAGAAATTCAGTGTTAGAAATTCGAATTGAAACTCTGATGGCACAGATTTACTTCCATAGCGCAACCTCGTTCGCACTGCACGCACACACACACACACACACACACACTTGGACGCCACTCGAGAGAACGAGCCGGTGCACCATCATGTGAGAACACAGAGAGCCTGCACAGCAGGATCACCTTTTCCTGCACAGCTTCCTCAACCTCTGTGGTCGTAAACTTTACGTGTTTGTGACACTTCTACTTTTTTTACTCGTCATTTTTTTGTCGAGGTGCGCACGTGTCGATTGTCGATCGATTTGTTCGACAAAAAAGTCCCATCCCTAGCTCAGACGTAACTGGCAGCTGAGACTCTACTGACTGCATTGATTGGTAGACTGCAAAATGGTCTTTTTTGTTGTTGTTGCGTCTTGTTTTCTTGCTTCTTTTCGACCTTTGCTGCAGCAGCAGTCACCAGACACTTGATTTAACATATAACAGTGAGTATAAAGTAGGTGGATGGTCTGGAGCTCTGGCAGATGCTGGTGGTTTCAGTCTGATTTAATCAGCAGAGCAGCAGGCGGTCGCTGCATGATCAGGTCTAAAGCCTCGGCTCATTGTTTCAACGTTCGCCCACTTTAACAGCAGCTCACTGTAAACCTGCTTCATTTGAATCAACAGATTTAGGCGTCATCGTTTACTGTCTTCACACACGTTCTCACTCATTAAACATTAAACACCTTTTTTTAGATGAATTCAGACTCAGATTCTCCTCAAAGCTGCATCAGAAACACACACACGGTCCTTTAAATGACAGAGGAAACATTTACAAGTCAAGGTTTACTTGTTTAGCAGCTTTAAAATACAAGATATAAATGTATTAATATCCTCTCTCTATATAAATAACGTATATAATGTATTGTTCATGTCGTTCCTTTAAAATTACACCAAATATATTCTGTTTATTGGACTTTAATGGGTTATTTCTGATGATCTTGTCGTCATTATAACTGCTTTGTAACTATTATGGTACACACACACACACACAGTTCTTGTGTCCATATTCTGTGACATAAAGACACTTTTTGTTTTTAATATTCTCTCTTTTGCCAGATTAAATGATAAAAAGCTGCTGCAGATTAGCGACGAGGTCACAAAGGTCAGCTGCACTTTAGGGATTACAACAACAAACACACACAGAGAGGCCGTGTGTTTTTAAATGTGTGTGTGTGTGTGCGCGTGTGTGTGTTCTCAGTTTATTTAAAGAGAATATTGTTCTGAAAAAACTCACTCAAGTTTGACGAAGAGAAAATTAGTTTTTCCTGACTTTCTGACACACAAACACACACACACACACACCCCCATACACGCACACACACACACACACACACACACACACACACACACACACACACACACACACACACACACACACACACACACACACACGTTTCCATGCATTAATAACTAAATATTCTCATTTTCACCAAACCTTTATTTGTCTCAGCTGATGTACACAGTGATATAATGATGATGATGATGATGATGATGATTTGGTGGTTGTCATGGTTACAGTGTCCTCACACACACACACACACACACACATTATTGTTCCTGTTGTTTAGTTTGGTGAACATCAGACGAGAAACTCAATATAAAACAATAATGTCATAATGAATGAATGTGTCGAACTGATTAGATCTAAAATTATCATCAGGAAGTAAATATCAAGGTGCATTATGGGTAATAAGGGAGAAGCAGAACGTTTTCATGAATTCTGATTCTTTAGAGTGAAAGTTTCTTTCAGTTAAACACTAACTTCACTAAATCCATGGTCAAACATCAATGTATTGACTTTTTCTTTACACCATATTCATGTTACATATCAGTGTATTTTTATCTCCTTTTCTACCCTTTTACACATTTCACCTTCTTTTCTTTCTTTTCACTAACTTCTTCTTCTTCCTCTCATTGTTTTGGTCATGAATTGATTTCCTTTACCTTGAATCTTTGATTTCAGGTCTTTTTGAGTCTGTTTTTTATTAATTATAAATGAATAATGCTTTATTTAATGTACGATTACATAATAACTAATAAAAAGATATTTGGTCTTAACAAATACATGAAGTTTCACACACAAAACCAACAGATTTATTTTACACAACGATGTTAAATGGTTTTACTGCGACAGATTCTAGTGTAATAATTATTAATGTACGCGTTTCTTCATCTTTCTGTGTTTTCTTTACAGTAAAATGACTGAATAATGTTGTTGTTGTTGTTGTTGTTGTTTCAGACGGCGTCCTGGACCTCTCCACCAAGAAGAACCTCAGCTCAGACAAAACCTCGACCGGCTTCATCACTGCTCCTGGGGTCAAAGGGTAAGATGACAGGATTAGTCCAGAGGCGGTTCTAGAGTCTGTAGGGGCCCTGAGCAAAAATTCCCAGGGGGCCCTTCCTTCTGACCAGTGTTCATCATTATTATTATGTTAGAAATAATCTCACACCAAAGAAAAATGTATGAAGTCAAAAGGTTTTTTTATTCCAAATGAATGAAATAACATGGAAAAACCTTGTTATTGTTAATATTGAAAATATGTAAAGAATAAAAAACTGTAAATAACTTTTTTTAAAACCTCGTAAAGAAATGCACATTACACTGTAAAGAACCCACATTATAAGACAATATAAATATATAGAACAATAAAATACTGTAACTTAGTAAAATATATTACACTGTTAATAACTTGCAGAACGATAACTTTGCACGGTTCGAGCGTGAGGTGGGATCATGCGATGGGGTTAACCCATGGGGCCCCTAACCCTTTAGGGAGGTTTCCTACTGAGATGTCATTGCAAATCAGTCATCTCAAAAACAGCCCTCAGGCTCCAAGTGTCGGGGGCCCCCCGTCAGCCCGGGGCCCCAAGCAGTTGCCTGCCCTGCCTGTTCACAAGCTGCGCCTCTGGATTAGTCAAACTGTGCCTGAATCTACTCTGGAGAAGTTAAAGAGCTCCTTGTAGTCGCTGTAGAAGATGATGATGATAATGTTGACTTTGTGGAAACGGTGAATCAAAGGTTCTCGGTTTCTTCTTCTGTGTTTTTGGGGGCGTGTTCTTCCTGCAGGCTCCTCCCACGTCTCACACACTTTTATCGGTTTGCTTCAGCCGATTAATTCAGAATCTGCTCTCGTCCGTCTCACGGCGTCCAGGTGTTGATAATAATTCAAACCCACCCGTGCAGCTCAGAGGTGAAGTTCAACATCAGAGCTCGTCAGACTCTTGACGGAGGTTCGACTGCTTCTGAGCGTCAGTGTCTTTATTGACGAGGCTCTGCCTCAGCCTGATGGTTTATTGATGAGCATGAGCTCGTCTGCCTTCAAGTCATGTTTGAATCACGGTTCTTAGCTCGGCTGCATCAGGAGGGAGTCGACGATCAGCGCTGATCGACGCGGCCAGAAATACTTTTGATCTGTAGGTCAGAGATGATTAAAGCTCTAAGGTTTGGATAAAAGCTCCAAATGCATCAGTAACTGTGATGTAAGACGTGAAAGAGAGGCATCATCATGACTAATGTTCTTCAAGGTGAAGCTAAAGTTCTTTTGATGACAGAGATTCAGTCTTTTTTGGTTGTTCTTTAGCCGTTGTGTCTCTGTGATGGACCGGTGGTCTGTCCACGGTGTGACCGCAGAACCCCACGACCCTCACATGGAGGGTAAAGTGGTAAACTCTTAGAAATAAGGGTTCCAAAAGGGTTCTTCTACAAGGGCTGAGGTTCTATCTGGAACCATTTGCTTCTGAAAATCCCTTTACCAAAGAAAGAGTTTTTCAAGGGTTCTTGGTAACACTAATGGTTCCAGTAAGAACCATTTGGATCCAGAGAACCCTTTAAAACCCCTTTCCTGAATAAAGGGTTTAAAAAGAGGTTCTACCTGGAGCCAAAAAGGGTTCTCCTATGAGGACAAGCCAAAGAACCTTATATGGTTCTACTTAGCACTTTTATTGCTAAGCGTGTAGCAAATGGATGGATTTAGCCTTTGTTTTTGGACTTTGGTAAAGACTGATCACAGTTTACAGAACAAGCCTGATCACATTCATTGGATTGACTTAAAGTGGTTAAGATTCTCTGGTTTAACTAGTTTTTATTTAATAATCTCTTTGGTTTCTTGTGTTTCTACCAAATCTCAGCCTGAGTTTGGATGTTTTCATCCCCAGTGAGATGATTGAAATGTTTGAAACGACTCAGTGAAGGTTCGTTCTGAACGATCACAGCCTTGAGTTTGTGTTAAGAATGTTTAGTAAATGTGTGAAAGCTTCAAATGTGCCGGGTTTTTTGTGTGTTTTTCTGTCACCAGACTGATCGTAGAGACGACTGAGGTCACGTTAATGATTCAGATTTTCTCAGAATTGATCGTCGCCGCAGAAAAATGCTTCAGCCGTTCTTCATCAGCAGCTGTTTGGGTTTTCATAACATCCTCCGTGGATCGTTCTGAATGATTAAATATATATATATCACATGAAGCTGTTCTGAGGCAGCGGTTACAAGACTTTACTCTTTACTCTGGCGTTAGATATCAGATAAATACTGAGGTAGAATCATTTGAAAAACAGAGATTTGTCTTTGTGACTTGATCATAATATAAACCTCAGTATAGTTATAGCTGCTCTCACATGTTACTCCTGGTCTTAACAGGTTTTTCCACAGCAGTGAACGACCTGAACGACCTGCTGTTTCTCTGCAGGAGCTGAACCATCACAATAACCCAGAGCTAAATGAGCAGCAGAACCTTCAGCTCCTCAGGACTCAGGAGTTTCCTGAGTTTCCTCTGCGTCTCTAATGATCGCCTTGTGAATTATTTACAGCGAGAGGAGGAGGCGGAGCCTCTGTGTCCACCACCCCCCCCCCCCCCCCTCCCTGACAGGCTCACAACCTTTAATATGAAATAATTATCTGATTATCTGACTGCACATGCGGGCAAAGGTTCAGTTTTATTATCTATATTATTTGACATATTTCACATATAAATGACCTTTCTAATAAATAATTCACGTTGCTGTATTTTTACTTAAATAACAAGAAGACCTGAGCAGGATCGGCTTCATCGATTTTCAAGGAGTTAAAGAAAGTACGATTAAAAGCTTTAGAATTAATAAAACAATACAACAAATATGACAAGAATTAGCAAAAATAAGGACACATTTCAAATTAAAACTTAACAGAGTAGAAACATATAGAGTTTGAACATCTGGACAAGATCTGAATGGATGTGATATGGATACACTCTTAGAAATAAAAGTGCTCAGTAGAACCATATTATGGTTCTACTGAGCACTTTTATTTCTATAAGGTTCTTCAGCTTGTCCTCATAGGAGAACCCTTTTGGAGGGTTCCACCAAGAACCTTTTTAAACCCTTTATTCAGGAAAGGAGTTTTAAAGGGTTCTCTGGATCAAAATGGTTCTTACTGGAAACATTAGTGTTACCAAGAACCCTTGAAAAACTCTTTCTTTGGTTAAAGGGGTTTTCAGAAGCAAATGGATCCAGATAGAACCTCAGCCCTTTTAGAAGAACCCTTTTGGAACCCTTATTTCTAAGAATGCACCGCTTTATCCTCCATGTGAGGGTCGTGGGGTTCTGTGGTCACACCGTGGACAGACCACCAGTCCATCACAGAGACACAACGGCTGAAGAACAACCAAAAAAGACTGAATCTCTGTCATCAAAAGAAAGAACCCTTGAAAAACAAATGGTTCCAGGTAGAACCTCAGCCTTTGTAGAAGAACACTTTTGGAACCCTTATTTCTTAGAGTCTAAAATATATGAAATTAGAATGAAATCTTGACAAAATGCTTCATAAACCAGTGACTCTGTTGTGTAGAGAACAGTCTGTCAGTCCATTCCAGCGGATCCTCGTCTGTTATGTATATTTATTTCATGATGATTGCACGCTCACTGTAACAGAACGCTCCATTAGACGACAGACTCTTGTTAACCCTGTAGTGTTTGCAGCTCGTGAACCTCCCACTGTGATAATCTGTCTTAAATCTCCTGCTGAGGACTCCCCACCACGCACACTCACACTCACTGTAGCTCTGCACAACACACACATATATATATATATATATATATAGATACTGTATGTATGTCTCGAGTTTCTTCTCCTCGTCGCCATCTATAGGAGGCGCTTTGAAACGCTCCGACAGAGTCCATCCCCTGTTGCTATAGTTACTTAACAGTAGGGACACAGTGCAGTGGTTCAAGTGCAGACACTTTGCATTTAAGTGTGTGTTTGAGCAGCAGAGACGGTTTTCAGAGAATGTGAAACATTGACATGCAAAATGCTCATGGACCAAGGATTATTGTTGCCGCTGTAGCTTCAGCGATAGTTTCTCCAGCGTTATTGACGCTATAGGAGAAATCTAAGAAATTACAACTGAACATGAACAATAAGTTTAAAAGACACCACATACCATAGGATATGACATGTGTGTCCTTCAATGATTCAAGAGAATCATTTCAAATATGGCTGATGAGTTCACTGAGACTGAGACTAAAGAGAAGCTCATTTGATTTTGATGTTCAGAGGTCAAAGGTGAAGTTACAGTGACCCTGCAGACAATTATATGTTATATATTGTCAATACGACACCTCAGGGACACTTTAAATATAGAAATGTTCCTTAGACTCTCATTTGAACTTTAAATTCTTCAAATCTAAAGTCTAAATTTTGTCAAACTCATTTTCTTCCTTGTTAAAATGGAAATACACCTTCATAGATACATGACTTCTTCTTAATTTATAGGGAAATCTTAGGTCCATGATGTTCAATATGGAGAAGAAGAACCTGTATCTGACATTAGCTTAAGCAGAGATTATAGTTAGGTTTAAACCCAGGATCACTGCCTCTTAGACGTCTCTTCTTCTTCTCGTTACATTATTAAATACCTTAAATAGAAACTGCTTGTGCGTGCACAGTGTAGTACTCACGTTTGGAATGCGTCCTGGAAGTCTCATGCTGCAAATGCACCTCAGAACCATCTGCCTTTCGCGCTGGAGCTCGTCCACCGTGTCAAAATGGCCGCCCCCTCGGCGTGAATGTCTTTTTTGGAAAAGAGTAAAAGAATCAGTTGGAGCCAAATCAAGAGAGGAAGTAGGTTTGGTTTGGCAGCGTTTGGTGTGAACTCTGCCAAGAAACCCTGAGCGTCTTCATCTCAGTGTTGTGTTGATAGAGGAACCTCATTATTATTGTTATTATCATCATCTCACTACAGTTCAGGCTTCTTTAAACCTGCACTAAATAATATGGCAGTTAACAATCTGACCCTGGGTCATCAACTCTGTTCTGACAATCAATTAAAGTCCAGTTTATTTGTGTCATGTCGAATCATCACAATTACAAACAACAGAGAAAAAAACTGTGACAGAACCACTCAGTCACAGATGTTACTACATCTATATATGAAGCTTATGAAGCTTGAGCCTCAGAACTGGGATCAGTTCATAGTGTTTCTCTTCAAAAATGTCCATAAACAGCATCATTTTAAATCACTGATGTACATCTTGCTTCAGCTTAGGTTCATGATATAACATCATATTACTCTGTTGTCTTTATAATAAATGCAGACATTACTCCAGCGTTTTAAAGCCACAAAAACTGAGAAGTTCTTTGGAAATGACTGTGATGAAATGATGTTAACTGATGAGTTCTTACTCTTACTTTGACGATCAACTCAATCAAATCTTTGTTTGTGGCAGTTTAAACTTCCAGTATTGTACCTGAATGTGTACTGAATGTGTACTAAAACTTGTAGTAATGGAGGGTCGGCTGTTACCCTGTTAGCCCATTGTGTTCACTGCAGAGGTCAAAGTCACTATTTTTAATTAGAAACAAATTCTAAGAGCATTTTACATTTTTAATGAAAACATTGTAGCCTCAGTGTGTGTGTGTGTGTGTGTGTGTGTGTGTGTGTGTGTGTGTGTGTCACCCCCCCCCCCCCTCAAGGTCAGCTGGGATTGACTCCAGCTCCAGTTGTGATGATAATAAGTAGAATTTATGTATGAGTGGATTCATCAGATTTATGTGTGTAATTAGGACTTCTTTCACAGCCATGGAATTTCCCTGAGAGTGTCTTGATTGCATTATTATTATATCACACACACACACACACACGCCCCCTACAGTTGTACTTGCAGATGACAGCAGCAGAAATCCACGCAGACTTTTACGTGTCTTTGTTTTTGCTTAAATACTCGGAGGAAACACATTCATCCTGTCACTCAAACTCACTCACACTAAGCATGAATGTAGAGTTGTGACAGTTACTTGTTATTGTCGCGGCGTTTCATTGTTATTGTAATAACTGCAGCAGACGTCATGCATTTTAAAGAACATAAGTCAAGATTTAATGATGACATTATTAACGTCTTGATTCTGTCAGTTTAAATTGATTTTTAATAATAATGTGCACTTTAAATAAGTGACTGTTAATGTTCTTTTTGTGCTGTATTTTACAGTTTTACTGATAAAATTACACATGTATTATTTACTGCAGTTGTTAGATATTCAACACAGTAAACATCTCACGTTTTTTCATAGTTGACCTGACTTTTATAAAATAATGAAAGCTGTTGAATAATGAAAGCAATATTGTTGCTGGTAAAATATAATTTGAAAATGTCATTAATGTGTGATTTTCTCATATTGACTGAATAACTAAATTATGGGTTCGCAAATTCTAAATCCAATAATTAATTTCTTAACTGTGTGTGACTCTAATCCCTGATATAATCTATAATCTCAAAATGGAAAATATGGCGTGTGCAGAAGAATCAGTTAAAGAAATGTCCGTCAGTAATCCTGAATCGTCTCCTGTGTCTTTCTTTATCTAGACATCCAGTCAGTGTGGAGCAGAGTCTGTCAGAGGTGGACGAGGAGGACGGACTGAGGGACAACTACGTCACCTCCAACTCCTTCAAACCTCCGCTCGCTCGCTCCCTTCGCATCAAGGAAGAACTCCTCAGCCACAAGCACCGTCTGCTGAGCCAGCCCGCTGCCCTCTCATTGGCCAATCTGGAGTCAGCTGGCTTGCTCAACCACGTCCAGTCCCATTCCTTGCTCGGCCACAAGGGCTCTTCCTCGTTCTGGGGAAGCAAAGCTCACCTGGAAAGCCTGATGAAGCTAAAACAGGCCAGCGGAGCTTTGAGCGGGGCTCTCAGTGACCTCAAAGACCTGCCAACGTTCCTGGAGAATCACCACCTCAACCACCACGGAGCCTACTCCATCAAGAGCTCCCTGCACCATCACCACAATCAGGTCTCCAAGGCCCAACATCACCACCAAAACGAGGCCAAGCGAGACCACGGCCACTCGCCTCCTGTCGACCTGAAGATCCCACAGGTCCGGGGCATGGATCTGTCCTGGGACTCCCACGCTTCTGAGCTCTTCAGCTATGGCACAATGGGCGTTGGCGGTGGTGTTCACGAGAACAACCTCAGCCGGAAGCTGAGAGCCATCCTGCCCAAACAGAACCGCCGAGGAGGAAGCCTCGGAAGCTTGCTGGATGGAGCGGCTGAATACTGGACCTCTGATTTGGAGCATTCCATCTCCGGGCCGGCGTACTCCACCTCTGACGTGGAAGGAGACCCGAGCTCCAAGCAGCCAAGGAAGAAGAGGGGTCGGTATCGCCAGTACAACAGCGAGATCCTGGAGGAGGCCATAGGGGTGGTGATGAGCGGGAAGATGAGCGTGTCCAAGGCGCAGAACATGTACGGCATCCCGCACAGCACCCTGGAGTACAAGGTCAAAGAGCGCATGGGAACCCTGAAGAACCCCCCAAAGAAGAAGCTCAAGCTCATGATGAAGATGGAAGCTGCAGGACAGGATTTCCCCGCCGAGTTGGAGAACATGCCTAATTCAAGCCCTCAGGAGGACGTCCTGCCTCTGGCTGCTGCAGAGCTCAAGGACCACGTAAAACAAGAGGTCGATGACAATTTCAAACCAATCGACTAAAGGACTTAAACACGCAAACCTCAGTCAAAGGACCTGAGTGACCTGAAAACACGGATGGGGCTTCATTTGTGCCAATTTATTTTGCAGCATCTGTGTGAGCACAAACGCAGGGAAAACACGAGGAGGATTCTTAAAACAAACTGGAGAGAAACAACTGATCCAACGGTATTTAACGAAGCGTCCAAATGAGCGACGCCATACGAGCATTTGTTTGGCTTTTATATCCAGAGGCCCAACAAATGCAGCTAAAGACATTAGTTCAAAGACAATTAACGAAATTTCCTTAAGCATGCTGATAATCCCTCACCCAAACACCCAACAGCCCTTCTTTCTGAACTCGATACTGAACCATTGCTGCGTCTGAACGCAGTCTGGGCTTTGGACTATTCCAATTTGGGGAGAAAACGGGGGGGAAGGTTGAAAATTAACTCACAAATTTTGTCCCTTTATCCCTCCCCCCCCCCCTCTCATGGATTTACTAGCTGATAATTGGTAAGTGAAATGTCTTTTCCATTTGAAGCCAACTGTAAAGTTTAATCATGCCGCTGATATTCCTCACTCGGGTTCTGAATCAAAGCCCATCCTCTTATTGCCAGGTAGCCATGATGCTTTAACTGCAAACCTTTACTTTCCTCCTGAAGATGTTCTGCTAATCTCTGTGTGAATGAAAGCAACGTTGACCCCGTCCTTTTTGAACTAGAAGAGACACAAAGAGTCATTCAGGGATGCATGTCTGAGTTTAGTGGACACTACTGACTTCTACAACTGACTCCTTCTCCTCCATCCTTTTCCTTCGTATTCCTTTATTTTTTTTTTGCTTTCTTTTGCACTACACTTTGGCTCTGGCGCTTACAGACCAGGTTACCTCGGCATTGTTGCCCTCGCATCATGCACTTATTATGGTCTGTTTTTCAAGCCCAGTCACAACCTCGCAGTAGGTCCGTGGTGCGCGTCGCCTGCAAAACACTGATCCCTGATCAGATTTCCGAGGCCGTTTCACTCTCTTTTTTTTTGCCAATGGACGAGTGGCGGCGTGATCTGATCACGGATCAGTTTGAAGGCGGAACGCTCCCTCATGGACCTCCATCAGTGTCTCACTGCTGATCCTTGAACGCCGGCGATGCCTTCAGGTTCCCCCTCAGAACGGTGTCTGAAGTGAGGTCATCGCGTCACGGTCATCTCTGAGCGTCAAAGGCCTTTTAGGATCAGAATGTGAAACTCTGCTGCTAAACAGCTGATTATCTATCTGCTAGCTTTAGCTAGCTTTAGCTAACAACAACAACACATCTCTGTTGTCTTTATTTTTCTCCTTTTTCTAATCAAACTAAGCCGAAGCAGCTTAGCTGGTGACTTTGAAAATGAAATTATCTCCCTCTGACGTCAAAGACGACAACAATGTGCATTTATAATGTGTGGGGGGGGGGGTTCCTTTCAGGTGGTGGGTGGGCACATATGCATTAGGGAGGTGTAGTTGATAGAGCTGAGGAAAAGGCAGATTTTAATATATTCTAAGTTATTATGACTGATTACGTCAAAGCCAATCCGTGATTGTGGGTGATTTGACTTTGTCCTCATTTTTAAACTCAGGGTAACTGAGGCAGATGATGATGTGAGTTTGGAATCTTTCCTCTTGGACCTATAGTAGACAGACAGACAGACAGACAGACAGACAGGCAGACAGACAGACAGACACACACACACACACCTCTGGCTGACGTCCTCAGACCTGCAGAGGAATCACGGAAAAAGAAAGAAGTCAAAATGCTGACGATAGATTTAGTGATGGAAACATGCGGCGCTAAACCTCTAATATCTAATAAAGCACTTTTCAGACACAGAGATTCATGTGGTTGAGGCTGTTGCAGTGAAGATCTACTCTGATTCTCTGAGGGATTCAGAGCAGGTGATAAAGCTTTAGTGTGTGAAGACTTTCCCAGAACTGCAGCTTTGACCCAAACCACTGCTCCTTTATTCTCAGTCATTTTTACCTCCAAACTATTTTGAAAAAAAAAAGACTGATTGAAGGTTGAAGAAGTTGAAGATGTTGAGTTTCCGTGGCGTTGTCTCGTCTCGCTCTCTCAGCATCATTGTTGAATCCCTCAGAGACGCAGAGGTCGATGTTTCTCAGCCTGAATGAGACGACAAAAGCAGTTTATTAGTTGTTGTTTTTGTCTATTTTGCTGTTGGTTAAATGTTGCTCTCGGTTTCTAAAACACTGCCTGGTGCTCACACAGTGTGAGGATTTTACCTCTCTGTCCAGATAAGATGATGATGATGATGATGATGATGAAGATTCACTCCTTTTGAAATGTATTGTATATTTAATTTATTTGTTCAGATTTTTTTCTTTGATTATCCTCTTTCTTTTTTTTTTTTAAAGAGAAAACTAAATGGCATGCACCACTATCTTCTGGCTGATTTTGGGATCTGAGACGACTGAATATATTTTGTTGAGATGATCTCAACTCAAATAATCCTGAGCCTGAGACGCTTTAAAAGAATCACTGAGAACCAGACTCTGTGACGACCTGTTGCAAACGATTTTGATTATCCAGATTTAAAGGCCTTTGCACAACAACAACAATGCAGCAAAAAAATATATATAATATTCTCAAGAACAAGGAACACAAGTCAATGTCCAGCAACATTAAGTCATTGTATTATATATTATATATAAATATATATATAATATAAAGAATAAGAGTCTATTTGACTCCTTGCTGCCTGAGCTGTGCACACTTGCTTCATTTATTTGAATACGTGTAAACGTCCTATAATCAATAATATCTGATTAGCACGAGCCCTGAAGTAAACAGATAATGTTGAAATTCAAATATTTACTCATATCAACAATGATAATTAGCAGACTTAAATGATAATGATCTGTAAAATGATCAAAATAATTGATCCGACCACTTTGGCAATTAATAGAGATGCCCCTTGTGTGTCTATACTGTGTATATATGTTTACATATACATATATATATATATCTAAATATATATGCTGGATCCAGGACAGACAAGTGTTATTAATATGTAAAGTGCAGGTGTTTTGTGTGCAGAGGCCTTCATCTTTGTCACTTCCTTGCTTTCATTGGCTCATGTGCATTTGGAATGGGCCAATCGGGAAAGCTCTAAAGAATAATAATAATAATAAAAACAAAGACCCTTGTAAGGACAGTATCACTGGGGGTCGTCCTGCATGAAATGCGTCCAACACTGACTGATGCTGAGCATCTGAAGTGTCTAAAAGAGTTTGTGGTCGAGGACAAATCACTGATCTTCTCGTGGACACGCCCCCATTTTCAGATTTCCACTGTTTAACAAAAACAAAGCTCATGTCATGCATGTAAAGCATGTTCTTGCAAAAACAAAGCAACTCCTGGTCGTTGGCACTTACTGCACAGGTCTGAATGGAGAAACTCCTGCAGCACTTACTTACTCTGAGTTCCTCTGAGAGAGGAACGTCCTTCATTCTCTCCGTCCCGTCTTCAGCCTGAATCATGTGCTCAGGTGCATGTTATTCACTCTATTTATGTCTTTATCTTTATTTTATTATCCTTGGGTTGAATTGATGGTTTTATCGTCATGTGGTTAACGGCTCCCCCTGTCCGATAAAAACCTCCTCCTCTTTAAACTCACTGCAGGAACTTAACACATCTATTTATATATATATATATATATATATATATGTATATATATATACACACACATATTTTAACACACACACACACTCGATGAATGTAGTCAAACTTAAACGTACACAAACCTCAGCAGTGACTTGCAATAACGGAAAAACAACAACAACGATGGCCGTTCATTTTTCTCAGACTGTTGTTTTTATTCTTTTGTTTTTGCAGGTTTTTTATTATTATTATTATTTTTTTATTTTTTTTTATAACGTCGCTCGCGATGGAACAGTAGCCTTCAGTACTGTAAATGTCTCAGGATCAATGGGAGGGGCAGCAATATTTGTCAGTCGGAAAATGGCGCAGACTTAACTACCTGAATTAAATGTCATTTATAAACACATATATACATATATATGTAGGTATATACACATATATACGTATATATGTATATATACACACAACCTATGTGTCAGCTCGGTCAGCACAGACCAGCTGCTTTACCTCATTCTCAGAATAATGACTTCTTCTCGTGCCTCATATTCTCTGGATCTTTTACCTCAGAGCGACAGCTGATACTCTGGGAAATATGTTCTCTCTGCTCTTTCTTTTTATGATCTGTTTGCTTTTTCTCTTTCTCTTTGTTTGGAGGCAGAGGCTTCGAGTGTCTGACTGACCAATATTTGCCACCCTACCTCTTTTCAGCTCGCTTTTTTTTCTCCTCTCGTGCAACAACAAAACCTGATAGAATTATATCAAGAAAGAAAAGAGAAAAGAGACGAGACCCTCGGGAAGAGCACGGATTTTGTAAAAAAAAGTCCAAACATTTTAGGACTGTGCGTCTGCTCTGGTTTCACCCCGAGGCGACAACGTCACGTCGGTTCCACCCTGTTCTAAAAAGAACGAGGTGCAGGTTTTGTTTCTTCTTTTTTTTGTTTGTTTTTGATTGTTCGTATTTAGGTGAAACAAAACTCTGAGCTGAAACTCGACAGGGGGATGTTTTTTTTAAGGATTTCTTTTTTTTTAATTTATTTCTCACACCTAAAGAAAGGAGAGGAGATGGAGGACAGGTGGACGAGTTAACCCTCCTTTATAAACACAAAGATATTCTATCCTAAAGTTTTTACACTGCGTTCCCAAACAAAACCAACACAGTTGCGCCCACATGCAGGAAAATGTCCCTTTATTTGATGAGAATGAGAAGTTTATACAGTAAACCTGAGAATATATGTATTTATTTGACTGTTTTTGCATCTTCAGGTGAACACTTTGGTTTCTCCACTGCTTTTCAGGTTGTTTTCTATTTGATTTCTTGTTTTCTATTGAGTGAAAAAAGAAATGTCGAACAGCAACTACTGTAACCTCACTCGGTCGACGTCACGTCATCAGCGCCATGTTGTGTCAGGATGATGATGATGATGATGATGACGATGATGATGATGATGATGATGTTAGACCGGGAAAGAAAGAACCACCTTCTGTAACGATGGCCATGCTCCTCTTTCTTTACGCTGCATATATATCGTTAGAGTTGTCGTTTGTACCTCAGGACTGACCACTACAAAGCAGCTGATTGTATATTACAACTACACACACACACACACACACACACACACACACACAGACACACAAAAGAATCAGGATTTTTAGTACGACTTGTTTCCAGATTTTGACCAACGGAAGCAGTTTTTGAATAATCGTCATTTCTTGTTGTTGTCATTCGTACTGTTGTTATGCTGATGATGTCTTCGTTTTCCCTTTCTTTGATTTCTTATATATATATATATACATGTATATATATGTGTGTGTGTGTGTGTGTGTGTGTGTATATATGATAGAAATTCTTTCACACAGTCAAAAGTCAGGTATCTGTGAATACAATGCTGTATTCTCTTTAGCACATACAGACGTGGAAGAGCAGAACGCACACACACACACACATTCTTGTACTTGCTGCATACTGAGGACCAGGTAAAAGTGCTGACAAAGTGAGGACCAACATTTCTACTTTATAAATCAACCCAATAACAAATATCTACTTCATGAACGACATCTATAAAGAACTACTGGGTGCAGTACCATGACATGTCTGCAGGTGGAGCCCCAGAGCAAAAACGTGTGTGAAACACCGGGTTTTTGTACCAAATTGAGGACGTCTGTTAAAAACAGAGTAGAACATGTTTACAACCTAAGGAAGTGATTTCAATGAAAACAAAATGTCCTCACTCCGTAAAAACGACCTCACTGTGTTGGTTAAAAACCCCTAACTGGTCCTCGGTATGCTGCAAGTACAAGAACACACACACACACACATAGAGACAGCTAAGCTCGCTCCTCATCAGGTAGAGCCACACTTGTGTGTGGGCAGGTTGTCTAATTATGAAGTGTCTCTTTTAGCAGCAGCAGGTGGGTGTGTGTTGTGTGTGTGTGTGTGTGTGTGTGTGTGTTTTGTGTGTTTTGTGTGTTTTGTGTGTTTTGTCCACAGTCTGCAGAACATCAGCAGAACGTCAGCACACTGAAAACCTCTCTGTCTTTGTTCTGATTCTCTTTTTGCTTTAAATCTGACGATGATTCCTCGACTTCTCTGTCGTCTTCTTTTCCTGCAGTGATTTATTTATTCTCGTCTCTTTTTTCCTCCGTGTGAATAATCTGGACTCTTGTAGTCGTCGGCACAACTCTATCACTGTAGTGAAGCTCAGGCTGTGACACTTTAGTCTGTCATTGATACTAGAAACAAAGAGATTACGGCCATATTAACACATTAACCTCTAGAATCTGTGCAGTGATGCAGGAAAAACAGTTGATTGTTGAATTTCATGTAAGATTTTATTGAAATATTCAGATTGAGCTCCTCTCTTTAGATGGAGCTCTGGACCTTCTGTGTGTTGGCAGATGTTTCTGCTGCTGTGGTGAACGTCTCTGCTCTGTGATGCTCTGTCATATATCATTCAGGTTCAGGTTCAGGTTTAGTGGTGAAGCCGTGGACTGAGATTAAACCTGAAGGTCATTGTGGTCGTCTTTGAAAACTCTTGTTTGAACTCTCAGATCTTCTCTGATCCGTCACAGCTTCAGACGCTGGATTCTCTTCTGTTACAAGCCAAGAATTCTCTGCAGGAACTCAAAGACTTTTTGGGTTTTCAGTCCAGAATGAATCCTCATCTTGGACTAAAGAGCTTTGGTTTCATCTTGAGGAAACTCGTCCATGACGACTCTCACTTTCCTGCAATAAGCTCCAAACGCCTCCGTTCACTGACAGATGTGAGCTTTGATCGTCTCACACAAGCATCTCTTCTGTCGCTGCGATGCCGAGTGTTTGTAAATGTCAGAGAGTTTGTGACGAGCAGCAGTCGCTCTGAGTGGAGATTAACTAGATGTTAAAGGCCAAACACACCTCTGCAAGGAAGGACTGTTGCTAATGTTGATGTAGCTCTGCAGAAAACAGCGTCGCACGTTCCTTCACTCTGTTGTTTTAATGTCAAATTAGATTAAAAATGCATTCCTTTAATCATTAAAGCTGCAGTTGAATTATTTTATTTTCTACATAAACTCTACGTACTGGACATCGTTTGTTGAAAATGTTTAATACGTCAAACTTCTTCTGTGGTTCAGCTTCAGCGCGATGTTTTCTGTTTGTTATTCTTAAATCAGTCAAAGTCTTTTGTCAAATCTCTAATCTAATCTCAGAGCGTTAGTTTCTTAATCACATTTAATCTCAGCGCTCAGATGAAATCTCAAAGGGCAAAGATAGACGAGCTGTTGGCAGACGGAGTGATGTGATGATGTTAGAAGGTGGACGATGGGAGTGTGAAATCTAAGTGAAGTGGAGAAGAATAAAGGCTGAAGGTCAACACACACACACACACACACACACACACACACACTTAAACAACAGGCTTTTAATGGATTGATGGTGAAATTCACTTCAGCGATGATGTGAAACTCTCAGACGCACGGACTTCACATTGTAAACCCATGTAAAGAGCGAGCTCTCTGTGACAGAGTGCCCTTGTGCTGGTTGCCATGGCGACGCTGCAGTATTGTCTCCATGTGGAGGCGTGTCTGGTCCTTCAGAACCGCCCACGTGGACCAGCTGCTCCGAGGCCGATCCAAACTCTGCTCATGACGTTTCGTCTGGAGGGTTTTTTCACACGATGAGATGATGATGGATTCAGATTCACCGTCTTCTCTCTGTGTGTGTGTGTGTGTGTCAGGAAGAGGAAGCTGTGTTTGACTCTGAGGATCATGGTTATGTTCTGATGCTTCTTCCTCATATTTCTTTATCAGACTTTCTCGACTCGAGGACGTCTTAGATTTCTTTGTCTCTGTTATTTCTACCTCAGTCTGTGTCGAGGAGGAAATGACCGTAAAATGAAAAGCAGTAATGGTCTTTGTTTGTTTTGCTAGTGAAGTACGAGCATCTCCTAGCATTCTCTACAGGCCTTATATATATATATACGTATATATATATGTATACGTATATATATGTATATAAACGCTTGAGTTCAGGTCAACGCTCCTCGATCCTCGATCCTCTCATCGTCAGCTGACTGTTGTCATCTCCTCTTCTTATTTTCGTGTCGGTGTCAGACGTCGATTGTGTCAGATGTTTCTGCAGAGCTGCAGTTACCACAGGTGGCCACACGGGGCCACGCATCTCTTTCCACACCGTTTGATTCTACTGTCATTTATTTACTATGATGAAAAGGCATCAACGTCCCCGTCTGTGAGCGGTGGAGCGTGAACAGAACCTCGTTTAACGCAGAAAGATGAGCTTTTCCTGGACAAACCCAGGTCCTGGACTCTCTTAGACCTGGACGCCTCCTCAGGGCCGTGACTCGTTCTTTTCACTTCAATCTTTGCTGCGTTTTCCTCTCGCTGCTCTTCTTCTTGCAGAGTTTGAGGCTTTTTCTTAACAACAGGGCTTGAGGACAAACACTAACATACTAAACACATGCAGTATACGTTCGTATTATAGCCACAAAACAGAGAGAGTTGAATATTCGAAAGGTTTGGACGTTAATGTTGTACGATCTGGTCTCTGATCTTTTAGTTTTTGTATAAAAAAGCTGAAAAACAAGGAGAAAAAGTTGACTGATGTCAGAGTTTGTCTCGTTGACTTTGCCGTGATCCTCCTGTCGCTTCCTTGTCTTTAGTTTTGCCGTCTCTCCACAGTTTGGATGAGCTCGTTACGTCTGTTATTCACAGTCGATGTGTTGTTGTTGTTGAACATCGATAGATTCTCGCTAACTTCAGTCGTCTGTCAGGAAGTTTAACGCGTGAACGTAAGATGAACAGATTCCTGCTCGCTATCGTCTGGCTGAAGTCGACTCAGACGTCACTTAAAGAGTCTTCGAAAAGCCTTTTTATTATTATTATTATTGTTGTTGTTGTTGTTTTTGATGAATTCCACACATTATTTTCAGCCAAATACTTTTTCAGTGCTTTATAAACAGCAAGGATTGTAAATATAACCTCACTGGTCCTCTCTGCTCTGACTCTGAAGACTTGGACTGTTGCCTTTCCAAAAGTCAAAGAAACGAGGATCTGCTCGTTCAAAACAAAGGAAAGAAAAGACTCTGACGTTTCTCTGCTTCAGTCTTTGAACACATCGTCCATCTCCGTGTTTCTCCGTGTGCAAAAATGTAAAGAAGATGAAAAAAGAATTTAAAAAAAAAAGTACAACACAGAATACCTCAGAAAAAGAAATCGGTGTAACCTCGACGACCTCCTGGTGACGTTCAGATCATCGTCTCTTCTGCTCCTGATGGAGCTTCCATAGCTTTTTACGCCACGTTCTCTCTTCTGATTCGTTAACGCGCTCACGTTCTCACGCCGTCAGACGACTCGCTGTTTCAACGCCGTTTGACTTCATTCGTCTTTTTAAATTCCCTCGGAAAGAACCGAGGTCGCGGAACACTTGAAAACCACACAGTCCTGGTCCGGCGTGGTTTACGTTCATTTACCTCTTTACCTTCTTCTTCTTCTTATCTACTCTTTATCTTTGTCGTTGAAGACTGAATGTAAAAATAAAGACGCGAAACACAACTAACCTCTAATTTAACTATACATATTTAAGAATAAGAAGAAAATACTCTATATGTGCACATAGATGATACTTATACAAGCCACACACACACACACACACACAGACATGCATATGTAAATAAAAGTCTCTAATGTCATAAACTTTTATCTTGAACAGGAAGAGGACGATGCCTTTTCCGTTTGATAATTCAGGGAAATAATAAATACACAAGTCCAGTGCAGTACGTTTGCTTCAATCACTTTCACTCTGTTTTCTCTCGTTCGTTATATTACCCCCCCCCCTTTATTATTACCCCCCCCCCTCTTTATTATTACCCCCCCATGATGTAGCACAGGACAAAGCAGCATGCGCTTGATTTTTTTAACAGAAGAAAACAAAGTGTAGTCGAGCCTCATTCTGTGAACGTGGGGGACGTCAGGTTTGTTTTGTTGTGGTTGTTTTTATTTTCTACAAAGTGACAGTTTGAGGGGGGGGGGGGGTCACATTGGGAAGGGGACGGGGGGGTGTACATAAATCTGCTTTAGCCATCGATCCTCACCTGGCTTTTTCACAGGTGAAGGAAACCGAGGAGGAGGCAGTTTGTGTTTTTATGTCTAGAAAAGTGAAGGAAACTGGGTGATGATGATGATGATGATGATGGGGGGGGGTCTGAGGGTGGGGGGGGGGGGGGGGGTCGTGTCTCCCTCAATCACAGTCATGTGACTCTGACGTCGATGAACGTCAGTGAACGTGGAGCCTCTTGATATTTTTGCATGCTGATGTAAATACGTCTGTATCAGTCTTTTGTTCAGAGGCGTTTTCTTTGGGTGTGTGTGTGTGTGTGTGTGTACAGGGACACACTTATGTTTTTCTATAGTAAACATTGACCCCCCCCCCCCCCCCCCCCCCCATCAGAAGAAGATAAAACCCTTCTCTGAGAACAGAAGCAGAATCACCTGAGGTGTTTCTTGTTTGCAGCTTTCATCGTGGTTTTTTGGCAAAAAAAAAAGACGCTCTTTTGCAATCATTTATTTCCTCTCGTGTAAAAGTAAGAAAAATAAAAGTTCGTCTCTGAGCGACCGGCAGAAATAACGTGAAACCATTCTTCGGTTTTTTTCCCCAACATTCATCTGCCTGCGCTTACGTTAAATCCGTGGAACACTTTTTAGAATCATCTCCAACTCGTATCTTGAACCCAGAACACATTACCCAGAAACCCTCAGGGAGCCTCGTCAACACTGCTCTTACTCTTATTCAGGTACTAAATCTCCACCACGTCCTCACAGACACCGACGCTAACCACGTTTTTTTCTCTTTCTACGAACACAAGACGTTCGTCTGCTCTGAGGATCTTTGAATGTCGGACGTTGTTCTCAGTCCAGGACCTGGAAGACTTTGTCAGCTCAGAGTCCAGGTTTTTGTTGTTGCTCTGGTGTTGTTTGGGTGTGAAGCCCCGCCTCTTTATCGCTCTCTCTCTCCTGATTGGTTAAAAAGCTCAGCTGCTTGTTGCTCAGCCAATGGCGTGGGTTTCTTTGCAGCCTCCCGTAGAAACTCCAAGTCTCCTTTTCACCAGTCGTACAAAAGCATTTGTGATTTTATTTCACTTTATTTTTTTGTTTTTTTACCTCTTAAGCTGCGTTCACACCGAACAACAATTGTCTTTAAATTTCACACCATTTTTGTGATATTTTCTTCCTCTCGATTCAAAGCTTTTTCTTTCTGAAACACTGAAACTGATCAAATCTCCAGAACCGACTGAGTTCTTGGAGAATCTCAACCATTTAAATCTTTAAATCTTTAAATCTTTAAATCTCCATCGCCTCGTTGTGCACTGACTTTCGTGTGAGCGCAGCTTTCCAACAATCAGACAAATCAGTGACGTTTGGTGAGAACTGTGTGAAGACGCTTCAGAACTCTGACGGTTACTTTTCTACATTCCTTATGGTGGTTTTTGGTCGTGACCTGATTTTGTGGTGATAGAGAATTAGCTCTGATTGGTTTGGAAACGGCTCGTGATCTTTGGTTTTTAAAGCAGGCAGGAAAGTGTCGTCCAGGGATTTGGATTCTACTTTGAGTAAAAAAATAATAAAATAAAATAAAAATAAATAAATAAAAGTCTTTTTTTTCCTCGTTGTCCTGCAGAGGTTTCTAACGTTTTATAATCTCACCTCTGGACGCCGCCTCGCTGCAGGGCCTGCTGGGCTTTCTCCTCTTTTCACTGAGATTTTCTTTATGGGTTTGACAATATATACCTCATTCCTTCAGTCCAGCGGGCCCTAGGGGGCGCTGTGCCAATGCTCAGGACGCCCAAGCCCACTTTTTATGGTTTGGTCCCAAGCGGACTGTATCTCTTACAAACACACACACACACTTGTACACACAGGTTCTCCAAATACCCCAATGGACCTCATTTTTCCAATATCTACTGTTTACAATTTGACAAAAAAAAATGTATAATTTAAAAAATATTTTTCTCATATTGTAGTTTTATTTATGTACAATAATTCTTTCTTTGTTTTTGTTCTTTTGTACCTTGTGAGTTGGACATTTATTCTCAATAAGGATCACAATAATTGGTTTTAGTTTGATTGTCTGCACTATAATGTTGATCTTTTTTTCCCTGTTTCAAATGCAAAATCTAATTTTCTGATCGGGCCAATGAATAATAAACTGTTTCATAATGTCTGTGATTTTTTTTTTTTTTTCTGACAAAAAAAGATGAAAGATTTGATTTCCTGCAGTCGTTCTTTTTCCTTTTCTTTTCTTTTTTTAATTTTGCAATGAACGTCTGGCAACGCTGATTAGATCTGTCTTTGTGCATGTGTAAAATATTTTACTGGTTATGTTATATTCAATTTGGTAAAAAAGAGAAAAAAAAACAGAAAAAAGAAAATTGCCATTTTTGCCACACATTTCAGCTGTAATGTTGTGTAAGGTAGTATTCACTGGATGCTAGAACCTTCTTTTCAAAACCACTATTCTTCTAATAAATTTTGTTGTGAAAATAAAATGTGACTCCAGTGTGTATTGATTTGTTTCAAAAAAAACTTTTAAAACATCATACTATACTATGTCGTCTAAAATGAGCCAAAAAATGTTTTAAACATTTTTTAAATTCCAAAATGTGACCAAAACATCAGACTATACTATGTCATCAACAAAAACGACATACTAAACTATGTACTCCAATATATGACAAAAGAGGGCATACTATACTATGTCATCCATCATTTTTTGAAAAAAAAATTTGGTCCAAAATTTGACAAAAACGACATACTATACTATGTCGTCCAAAAAAATTTGAATTTTTTTTTCTGGTCCAAAATTAGACAAAAACAACATACTATACTATGTACTCCAATATATGACAAAAGAGGGCATACTTTACTATGTCATCCATCATTTTTTGAAAAAAAAGGTTTTGGTCCAAAATTTTACAAAAACGACATACTATACTATGTCGTCCAATATATGACAAAAGAGGGCAAAATATAATATGTCGTTCAGCATTTTTTTTTAAAAAGTCCAAAATCTGCAAAAAATTTTGAAAACCATTTTTTGGTCCAAAACTTGACAAAAACGTCATACTATACTATGTAGTACGTCATACTATACTATGTCTCCAAAATGTGACCATTTTTAGAGAAAAAAAATTGGTCCAAAATTGGACAAAAACGACATACTATACTATATCTCCAAAATGTGACCATTTTTGGATAAAAGAAATTTGTTCCAAAATTGGACAAAAACGACATACTATACTATGTCGTCCAAAATCTGACCATTTTTTTGAAAACCAATTTTTTGGTCCAAAATTTGACAAAAACGCCATACTATACTATGTAGTACGTCATACTATACTATGTCTCCAAAATGTGACCATTTTTGGAGAAAAAAAATTTGGGCCAAAATTTGACAAAAACGTCATACTATACTATGTCGTCCAAAATCTGACCATTTTTTTGAAAACCATTTTTTTGGTCCAAAACTTGACAAAAACTTCATAATATACTATGTAGTACGTCATACTATACTATGTCATCCATCATTTTTTGAAAAAAAAATTTGGTCCAAAATTTGACAAAAACGACATACTATACTATGTCGTCCAAAAAAATTTGAATTTTTTTTTCTGGTCCAAAATTAGACAAAAACAACATACTATACTATGTACTCCAATATATGACAAAAGAGGGCATACTTTACTATGTCATCCATCATTTTTTGAAAAAAAAGGTTTTGGTCCAAAATATGACAAAAACGACATACTATACTATGTCGTCCAATATATGACAAAAGAGGGCAAAATATAATATGTCGTTCAGCATTTTTTTTTAAAAAGTCCAAAATCTGCAAAAAATTTTGAAAACCATTTTTTGGTCCAAAACTTGACAAAAACGTCATACTATACTATGTAGTACGTCATACTATACCATGTCTCCAAAATGTGACCATTTTTAGAGAAAAAAATTTGGTCCAAAATTGGACAAAAACGACATACTATACTATGTCTCCAAAATGTGACCATTTGTGGATAAAAGAAATTTGTTCCAAAATTGGACAAAAACGACATACTATACTATGTCGTCCAAAATCTGACCATTTTTTTGAAAACCATTTTTTTGGTCCAAAACTTGACAAAAACGTCATACTATACTATGTAGTACGTCATACTATACTATGTCTCCAAAATGTGACCATTTTTGGAGAAAAAAAGATTTGGGCCAAAATTTGACAAAAACAACATACTATACTATGTCGTCCAAAAAGTTTTGAAATTTTTTTTGGGCCAAAATTTGACAAAAACGACATACTATACTATGTCGTCCAAAATCAATCAATCAATCAATCAATCTTTATTTATATAGCCCACAGTTTACAAAACATAGTTTGTCTCACGGGACTTCACAGGGTTGGTAACATCCTCTGTCCTTAGACCTTCGACCAGGGTAAGGAAAAACTACCAGGGAAAAAAAAACCCTTGTAAAAGGGAAAAAGGGTAGAAACCTTAGGGAGAACCACAGGTGAGGGATCCACTCCCTGGACGGACAGACGTGCAGTAGATGTTACCCAAAACATACAATACACAATGACAAGAATAAAAAGTGAAAAAAAAAGTCGTAATAGCAGACTCTTTCAGGTCTTCTGAGAATATCTGATGATATTAAAAATGCTGTGTAATATCATTGTGTTCCTGGTGCTCGTCTCTTTTACCGTGACAATAAAACGAGGTTACCCTGCTCCCCCGCAGGCGCATTAAGGCGACACTAATTAGTTTTTTTTTTGTGAAGATTTTTTTTGTGAAAATCTGACCATTTTTTTGAAAACCATTTTTTTGGTCCAAAACTTGACAAAAACTTCATACTATACTATGTAGTACGTCATACTATACTATGTCTCCAAAATGTGACCATTTTTGGAGAAAAAAAATTTGGGCCAAAATTTGACAAAAACAACATACTATACTATGTCGTCCAAAAAGTTTTGAAATTTTTTTTGGGTCCAAAATCAGACAAAAACGTCATACTATACTATGTAGTACGTCATACTATACTATGTCGTACTAAAAAAAATTTGGGCCAAAATTTGACAAAAACGACATACTATACTATGTCGTCCAAAATCTGACCATTTTTTTGAAAACCATTTTTTTGGTCCAAAACTTGACAAAAACTTCATACTATACTATGTAGTACGTCATACTATACTATGTCTCCAAAATGTGACCATTTTTGGAGAAATAAAAATTGGTCCAAAATTTGACAAAAACGACATACTATACTATGTCGTCCAAAATCTGACCATTTTTTTGAAAACCATTTTTTTGGTCCAAAACTTGACAAAAACTTCATACTATACTATGTAGTACGTCATACTATACTATGTCTCCAAAATGTGACCATTTTTGGAGAAAAAAAATTTGGGCCAAAATTTGACAAAAACGACATACTATACTATGTCGTCCAAAATCTGACCATTTTTTTGAAAACCATTTTTTTGGTCCAAAACTTGACAAAAACGTCATACTATACTATGTAGTACGTCATACTATACTATGTCTCCAAAATGTGACCATTTTTGGAGAAAAAAAATTTGGGCCAAAATTTGACAAAAACTACATACTATACTATGTCGTCCAAAAAGTTTTGAAATTTTTTTTGGGTCAAAAATCAGACAAAAACGTCATACTATACTATGTAGTACGTCATACTATACTATGTCTCCAAAATGTGACCATTTTTGGAGAAAAAAAATTTGGTCCAAAATTGGACAAAAACGACAAAATGTCGTCCAAAATCTGACCATTTTTTTGAAAACCATTTTTTTGGTCCAAAACTTGCCAATACGTCATACTATACTATGTAGTACGTCACACTATACTATGTCTCCAAAATGTGACCATTTTTGGAGAAAAAAATTTTGGTCCAAAATTTGACAAAAACGACATACTATACTATGTCGTCCAAAATCTGACCATTTTTTTGAAAAACGTTTTTTTGGTCCAAAACTTGCCAATACGTCATACTATACTATGTAGTACGTTATACTATACTAGTACTCCATAATGTGACCATTTTTGGAGAAAAAAATTTTGGTCCAAAATTTGACAAAAACGACATACTATACTATGTCGTCCAAAATCTGACCATTTTTTTGAAAAACGTTTTTTTGGTCCAAAACTTGACAAAAACGTCATACTATACTATGTAGTACGTTATACTATACTAGTACTCCATAATGTGACCATTTTTGGAGAAAAAAATTTTGGTCCAAAATTTGACAAAAACGACATACTATACTATGTCGTCCAAAATCTGACCATTTTTTTGAAAAACGTTTTTTTGGTCCAAAACTTGACAAAAACGTCATACTATACTATGTAGTACGTTATACTATACTAGTACTCCATAATGTGACCATGGTCCAAAACTTGCCAATACGTCATACTATACTATGTAGTACGTTATACTATACTAGTACTCCATAATGTGACCATTTTTGGAGAAAAAAATTTTGGTCCAAAATTTGACAAAAACGACATACTATACTATGTCGTCCAAAATCTGACCATTTTTTTGAAAAACGTTTTTTTGGTCCAAAACTTGACAAAAACGTCATACTATACTATGTAGTACGTTATACTATACTAGTACTCCATAATGTGACCATTTTTGGAGAAAAAAATTTTGGTCCAAAATTTGACAAAAACGACATACTATACTATGTCGTCCAAAATCTGACCATTTTTTTGAAAAACGTTTTTTTGGTCCAAAACTTGACAAAAACGTCATACTATACTATGTAGTACGTTATACTATACTAGTACTCCATAATGTGACCATTTTTGGAGAAAAAAATTTTGGTCCAAAATTTGACAAAAACGACATACTATACTATGTCGTCCAAAATCTGACCATTTTTTTGAAAAACGTTTTTTTGGTCCAAAACTTGACAAAAACGTCATACTATACTATGTAGTACGTTATACTATACTAGTACTCCATAATGTGACCATTTTTGGAGAAAAAAATTTTGGTCCAAAATTTGACAAAAACGACATACTATACTATGTCGTCCAAAATCTGACCATTTTTTTGAAAAACGTTTGTTTGGTCCAAAACTTGACAAAAACGTCATACTATACTATGTAGTACGTTATACTATACTAGTACTCCATAATGTGACCATTTTTGGAGAAAAAAATTTTGGTCCAAAATTTGACAAAAACGACATACTATACTATGTCGTCCAAAATCTGACCATTTTTTTGAAAAACGTTTTTTTGGTCCAAAACTTGACAAAAACGTCATACTATACTATGTAGTACGTTATACTATACTAGTACTCCATAATGTGACCATTTTTGGAGAAAAAAATTTTGGTCCAAAATTTGACAAAAACGACATACTATACTATGTCGTCCAAAATCTGACCATTTTTTTGAAAAACGTTTTTTTGGTCCAAAACTTGACAAAAACGTCATACTATACTATGTAGTACGTTATACTATACTAGTACTCCATAATGTGACCATTTTTGGAGAAATAAAAATTGGTCCAAAATTTGACAAAAACGACATACTATACTATGTCGTCCAAAATCTGACCATTTTTTTGAAAACCATTTTTTTGGTCCAAAACTTGACAAAAACTTCATACTATACTATGTAGTACGTCATACTATACTATGTCTCCAAAATGTGACCATTTTTGGAGAAAAAAAATTTGGGCCAAAATTTGACAAAAACGACATACTATACTATGTCGTCCAAAATCTGACCATTTTTTTGAAAACCATTTTTTTGGTCCAAAACTTGACAAAAACGTCATACTATACTATGTAGTACGTCATACTATACTATGTCTCCAAAATGTGACCATTTTTGGAGAAAAAAAATTTGGGCCAAAATTTGACAAAAACTACATACTATACTATGTCGTCCAAAAAGTTTTGAAATTTTTTTTGGGTCAAAAATCAGACAAAAACGTCATACTATACTATGTAGTACGTCATACTATACTATGTCTCCAAAATGTGACCATTTTTGGAGAAAAAAAATTTGGTCCAAAATTGGACAAAAACGACAAAATGTCGTCCAAAATCTGACCATTTTTTTGAAAACCATTTTTTTGGTCCAAAACTTGCCAATACGTCATACTATACTATGTAGTACGTCACACTATACTATGTCTCCAAAATGTGACCATTTTTGGAGAAAAAAATTTTGGTCCAAAATTTGACAAAAACGACATACTATACTATGTCGTCCAAAATCTGACCATTTTTTTGAAAAACGTTTTTTTGGTCCAAAACTTGCCAATACGTCATACTATACTATGTAGTACGTTATACTATACTAGTACTCCATAATGTGACCATTTTTGGAGAAAAAAATTTTGGTCCAAAATTTGACAAAAACGACATACTATACTATGTCGTCCAAAATCTGACCATTTTTTTGAAAAACGTTTTTTTGGTCCAAAACTTGACAAAAACGTCATACTATACTATGTAGTACGTTATACTATACTAGTACTCCATAATGTGACCATTTTTGGAGAAAAAAATTTTGGTCCAAAATTTGACAAAAACGACATACTATACTATGTCGTCCAAAATCTGACCATTTTTTTGAAAAACGTTTTTTTGGTCCAAAACTTGACAAAAACGTCATACTATACTATGTAGTACGTTATACTATACTAGTACTCCATAATGTGACCATGGTCCAAAACTTGCCAATACGTCATACTATACTATGTAGTACGTTATACTATACTAGTACTCCATAATGTGACCATTTTTGGAGAAAAAAATTTTGGTCCAAAATTTGACAAAAACGACATACTATACTATGTCGTCCAAAATCTGACCATTTTTTTGAAAAACGTTTTTTTGGTCCAAAACTTGACAAAAACGTCATACTATACTATGTAGTACGTTATACTATACTAGTACTCCATAATGTGACCATTTTTGGAGAAAAAAATTTTGGTCCAAAATTTGACAAAAACGACATACTATACTATGTCGTCCAAAATCTGACCATTTTTTTGAAAAACGTTTTTTTGGTCCAAAACTTGACAAAAACGTCATACTATACTATGTAGTACGTTATACTATACTAGTACTCCATAATGTGACCATTTTTGGAGAAAAAAATTTTGGTCCAAAATTTGACAAAAACGACATACTATACTATGTCGTCCAAAATCTGACCATTTTTTTGAAAAACGTTTTTTTGGTCCAAAACTTGACAAAAACGTCATACTATACTATGTAGTACGTTATACTATACTAGTACTCCATAATGTGACCATTTTTGGAGAAAAAAATTTTGGTCCAAAATTTGACAAAAACGACATACTATACTATGTCGTCCAAAATCTGACCATTTTTTTGAAAAACGTTTGTTTGGTCCAAAACTTGACAAAAACGTCATACTATACTATGTAGTACGTTATACTATACTAGTACTCCATAATGTGACCATTTTTGGAGAAAAAAATTTTGGTCCAAAATTTGACAAAAACGACATACTATACTATGTCGTCCAAAATCTGACCATTTTTTTGAAAAACGTTTTTTTGGTCCAAAACTTGACAAAAACGTCATACTATACTATGTAGTACGTTATACTATACTAGTACTCCATAATGTGACCATTTTTGGAGAAAAAAATTTTGGTCCAAAATTTGACAAAAACGACATACTATACTATGTCGTCCAAAATCTGACCATTTTTTTGAAAAACGTTTTTTTTGTCCAAAACTTGACAAAAACGTCATACTATACTATGTAGTACGTTATACTATACTAGTACTCCATAATGTGACCATTTTTGGAGAAAAAAATTTTGGTCCAAAATTTGACAAAAACGACATACTATACTATGTCGTCCAAAATCTGACCATTTTTTTGAAAAACTTTTTTTTGGTCCAAAACTTGACAAAAACGTCATACTATACTATGTAGTACGTTATACTATACTAGTACTCCATAATGTGACCATTTTTGGAGAAAAAAATTTTGGTCCAAAATTTGACAAAAACGACATACTATACTATGTCGTCCAAAATCTGACCATTTTTTTGAAAAACTTTTTTTTGGTCCAAAACTTGACAAAAACGTCATACTATACTATGTAGTACGTTATACTATACTAGTACTCCATAATGTGACCATTTTTGGAGAAAAAAATTTTGGCACAAAATTTGACAAAAACGACATACTATACTATGTCGTCCAAAATCTGACCATTTTTTTGAAAAACGTTTTTTTGGTCCAAAACTTGACAAAAACGTCATACTATACTATGTAGTACGTTATACTATACTAGTACTCCATAATGTGACCATTTTTGGAGAAAAAAATTTTGGTCCAAAATTTGACAAAAACGACATACTATACTATGTCGTCCAAAATCTGACCATTTTTTTGAAAAACTTTTTTTTGGTCCAAAACTTGACAAAAACGTCATACTATACTATGTAGTACGTTATACTATACTAGTACTCCATAATGTGACCATTTTTGGAGAAAAAAAGTTTGGCACAAAATTTGACAAAAACGACATACTATACTATGTCGTCCAAAATCTGACCATTTTTTTGAAAAACTTTTTTTTGGTCCAAAACTTGACAAAAACGTCATACTATACTATGTAGTACGTTATACTATACTAGTACTCCATAATGTGACCATTTTTGGAGAAAAAAAGTTTGGCACAAAATTTGACAAAAACGACATACTATACTATGTCGTCCAAAATCTGACCATTTTTTTGAAAAACGTTTTTTTGGTCCAAAACTTGACAAAAACGTCATACTATACTATGTAGTACGTTATACTATACTAGTACTCCATAATGTGACCATTTTTGGAGAAAAAAATTTTGGCACAAAATTTGACAAAAACGACATACTATACTATGTCGTCCAAAATCTGACCATTTTTTTGAAAAACGTTTTTTTGGTCCAAAACTTGCCAATACGTCATACTATACTATGTAGTACGTTATACTATACTAGTACTCCATAATGTGACCATTTTTGGAGAAAAAAATTTTGGTCCAAAATTTGACAAAAACGACATACTATACTATGTCGTCCAAAATCTGACCATTTTTTTGAAAAACGTTTTTTTGGTCCAAAACTTGACAAAAACGTCATACTATACTATGTAGTACGTTATACTATACTAGTACTCCATAATGTGACCATTTTTGGAGAAAAAAATTTTGGTCCAAAATTTGACAAAAACGACATACTATACTATGTCGTCCAAAATCTGACCATTTTTTTGAAAAACGTTTTTTTGGTCCAAAACTTGACAAAAACGTCATACTATACTATGTAGTACGTTATACTATACTAGTACTCCATAATGTGACCATGGTCCAAAACTTGCCAATACGTCATACTATACTATGTAGTACGTTATACTATACTAGTACTCCATAATGTGACCATTTTTGGAGAAAAAAATTTTGGTCCAAAATTTGACAAAAACGACATACTATACTATGTCGTCCAAAATCTGACCATTTTTTTGAAAAACGTTTTTTTGGTCCAAAACTTGACAAAAACGTCATACTATACTATGTAGTACGTTATACTATACTAGTACTCCATAATGTGACCATTTTTGGAGAAAAAAATTTTGGTCCAAAATTTGACAAAAACGACATACTATACTATGTCGTCCAAAATCTGACCATTTTTTTGAAAAACGTTTTTTTGGTCCAAAACTTGACAAAAACGTCATACTATACTATGTAGTACGTTATACTATACTAGTACTCCATAATGTGACCATTTTTGGAGAAAAAAATTTTGGTCCAAAATTTGACAAAAACGACATACTATACTATGTCGTCCAAAATCTGACCATTTTTTTGAAAAACGTTTTTTTGGTCCAAAACTTGACAAAAACGTCATACTATACTATGTAGTACGTTATACTATACTAGTACTCCATAATGTGACCATTTTTGGAGAAAAAAATTTTGGTCCAAAATTTGACAAAAACGACATACTATACTATGTCGTCCAAAATCTGACCATTTTTTTGAAAAACGTTTTTTTGGTCCAAAACTTGACAAAAACGTCATACTATACTATGTAGTACGTTATACTATACTAGTACTCCATAATGTGACCATTTTTGGAGAAAAAAATTTTGGTCCAAAATTTGACAAAAACGACATACTATACTATGTCGTCCAAAATCTGACCATTTTTTTGAAAAACGTTTTTTTGGTCCAAAACTTGACAAAAACGTCATACTATACTATGTAGTACGTTATACTATACTAGTACTCCATAATGTGACCATTTTTGGAGAAAAAAATTTTGGTCCAAAATTTGACAAAAACGACATACTATACTATGTCGTCCAAAATCTGACCATTTTTTTGAAAAACTTTTTTTTGGTCCAAAAC
Source organism: Microchirus variegatus (assembly GCF_963457635.1). Lineage (NCBI taxonomy): Eukaryota > Metazoa > Chordata > Actinopteri > Pleuronectiformes > Soleidae > Microchirus > Microchirus variegatus. Next base: position 19,046,547 of record NC_139824.1, read on the forward strand.
TTGACAAAAACGTCATACTATACTATGTAGTACGTTATACTATACTAGTACTCCATAATGTGACCATTTTTGGAGAAAAAAATTTTGGTCCAAAATTTGACAAAAACGACATACTATACTATGTCGTCCAAAATCTGACCATTTTTTTGAAAAACTTTTTTTTGGTCCAAAACTTGACAAAAACGTCATACTATACTATGTAGTACGTTATACTATACTAGTACTCCATAATGTGACCATTTTTGGAGAAAAAAATTTTGGCACAAAATTTGACAAAAACGACATACTATACTATGTCGTCCAAAATCTGACCATTTTTTTGAAAAACGTTTTTTTGGTCCAAAACTTGACAAAAACGTCATACTATACTATGTAGTACGTTATACTATACTAGTACTCCATAATGTGACCATTTTTGGAGAAAAAAATTTTGGTCCAAAATTTGACAAAAACGACATACTATACTATGTCGTCCAAAATCTGACCATTTTTTTGAAAAACTTTTTTTTGGTCCAAAACTTGACAAAAACGTCATACTATACTATGTAGTACGTTATACTATACTAGTACTCCATAATGTGACCATTTTTGGAGAAAAAAAGTTTGGCACAAAATTTGACAAAAACGACATACTATACTATGTCGTCCAAAATCTGACCATTTTTTTGAAAAACTTTTTTTTGGTCCAAAACTTGACAAAAACGTCATACTATACTATGTAGTACGTTATACTATACTAGTACTCCATAATGTGACCATTTTTGGAGAAAAAAAGTTTGGCACAAAATTTGACAAAAACGACATACTATACTATGTCGTCCAAAATCTGACCATTTTTTTGAAAAACGTTTTTTTGGTCCAAAACTTGACAAAAACGTCATACTATACTATGTAGTACGTTATACTATACTAGTACTCCATAATGTGACCATTTTTGGAGAAAAAAATTTTGGCACAAAATTTGACAAAAACGACATACTATACTATGTCGTCCAAAATCTGACCATTTTTTTGAAAAACGTTTTTTTGGTCCAAAACTTGACAAAAACGTCATACTATACTATGTAGTACGTTATACTATACTAGTACTCCATAATGTGACCATTTTTGGAGAAAAAAATTTTGGTCCAAAATTTGACAAAAACGACATACTATACTATGTCGTCCAAAATCTGACCATTTTTTTGAAAAACGTTTTTTTGGTCCAAAACTTGACAAAAACGTCATACTATACTATGTAGTACGTTATACTATACTAGTACTCCATAATGTGACCATTTTTGGAGAAAAAAATTTTGGTCCAAAATTTGACAAAAACGACATACTATACTATGTCGTCCAAAATCTGACCATTTTTTTGAAAAACTTTTTTTTGGTCCAAAACTTGACAAAAACGTCATACTATACTATGTAGTTCATTATACTATACTAGTACTCCATAATGTGACCATTTTTGGAGAAAAAAATTTTGGCACAAAATTTGACAAAAACGACATACTATACTATGTCGTCCAAAATCTGACCATTTTTTTGAAAAACGTTTTTTTGGTCCAAAACTTGACAAAAACGTCATACTATACTATGTAGTACGTTATACTATACTAGTACTCCATAATGTGACCATTTTTGGAGAAAAAAATTTTGGTCCAAAATTTGACAAAAACGACATACTATACTATGTCGTCCAAAATCTGACCATTTTTTTGAAAAACGTTTTTTTGGTCCAAAACTTGACAAAAACGTCATACTATACTATGTAGTACGTTAAACTATACTAGTACTCCATAATGTGACCATTTTTGGAGAAAAAATTTTTGGCACAAAATTTGACAAAAACGACATACTATACTATGTCGTCCAAAATCTGACCATTTTTTGAAAAACTTTTTTTGGTCCAAAACTTGAAAAAAACGTCATACTATACTATGTAGTACGTTATACTATACTAGTACTCCATAATGTGACCATTTTTGGAGAAAAAAATTTTGGTCCAAAATTTGACAAAAACGACATACTATACTATGTCGTCCAAAATCTGACCATTTTTTTGAAAAACGTTTTTTTGGTCCAAAACTTGACAAAAACGTCATACTATACTATGTAGTACGTTATACTATACTAGTACTCCATAATGTGACCATTTTTGGAGAAAAAAATTTTGGTCCAAAATTTGACAAAAACGACATACTATACTATGTCGTCCAAAATCTGACCATTTTTTTGAAAAACGTTTTTTTGGTCCAAAACTTGACAAAAACGTCATACTATACTATGTAGTACGTTATACTATACTAGTACTCCATAATGTGACCATTTTTGGAGAAAAAAATTTTGGTCCAAAATTTGACAAAAACGACATACTATACTATGTCGTCCAAAATCTGACCATTTTTTTGAAAAACGTTTTTTTGGTCCAAAACTTGACAAAAACGTCATACTATACTATGTAGTACGTTATACTATACTAGTACTCCATAATGTGACCATTTTTGGAGAAAAAAATTTTGGTCCAAAATTTGACAAAAACGACATACTATATACTATGTCGTCCAAAATCTGACCATTTTTTTGAAAAACTTTTTTTTGGTCCAAAACTTGACAAAAACGTCATACTATACTATGTAGTTCATGATACTATACTAGTACTCCATAATGTGACCATTTTTGGAGAAAAAAATTTTGGCACAAAATTTGACAAAAACGACATACTATACTATGTCGTCCAAAATCTGACCATTTTTTTGAAAAACTTTTTTTTGGTCCAAAACTTGACAAAAACGTCATACTATACTATGTAGTTCATTATACTAAACTAGTACTCCATAATGTGACCATTTTTGGAGAAAAAAGTTTTGGCACAAAATTTGACAAAAACGACATACTATACTATGTCGTCCAAAATCTGACCATTTTTTTGAAAAACGTTTTTTTGGTCCAAAACTTGACAAAAACGTCATACTATACTATGTAGTACGTTATACTATACTAGTACTCCATAATGTGACCATTTTTGGAGAAAAAAATTTTGGTCCAAAATTTGACAAAAACGACATACTATACTATGTCGTCCAAAATCTGACCATTTTTTTGAAAAACTTTTTTTTGGTCCAAAACTTGACAAAAACGTCATACTATACTATGTAGTACGTTATACTATACTAGTACTCCATAATGTGACCATTTTTGGAGAAAAAAATTTTGGTCCAAAATTTGACAAAACGACATACTATACTATGTCGTCCAAAATCTGACCATTTTTTTGAAAAACGTTTTTTTGGTCCAAAACTTGACAAAAACGTCATACGTAGTACGTTATACTATACTAGTACTCCATAATGTGACCATTTTTGGAGAAAAAAATTTTGGTCCAAAATTTGACAAAAACGACATACTATACTATGTCGTCCAAAATCTGACCATTTTTTTGAAAAACTTTTTTTTGGTCCAAAACTTGACAAAAACGTCATACTATACTATGTAGTTCATCATACTATACTAGTACTCCATAATGTGACCATTTTTGGAGAAAAAAATTTTGGCACAAAATTTGACAAAAACGACATACTATACTATGTCGTCCAAAATCT